>NC_141149.1:95088667-95392500 GCF_053477565.2 Lygodium microphyllum | reverse complement strand
GAGCCTCACTACTGAGCGCTTTGCCTTCCTCAGGAGGTTGATGGGTGTTGGATGAGATGTCACCTTTCCTCACCTATGTACATTTGTACTGTCTTTTCTTTTTCTTTTCTCTCTCACTAGGGCAGATTCGCCTTTAAGTGGGAGGTTGTTGGGGGTAAAGGCGCCTCCGCCGTGCCGCCCCGTGTATTACTACACTGACAGTACCCGCCACTGCACACTGCAGGTGGCGGGCGCCCGTCACGTCACTTTATTCTTTATTCTTTTAGTGACAGTTTGAATAAAGGAAGGCCCGGTCACACATTGTGACTGTTGGAGTTCCCATTTCTTGTCTCTCTCTTTCTTGCTCTTGCTCTCCCACCATAGCTCGCATGCAAGCTTCGATCCTTCTCACCTTTCAAAGGGGTATGCACAAACATATGGCATTGATTATGAAGAAACATTCAGTCCGGTTGCAAGGATGGCAACCGTAAGAGCAGTCATTGCTATGGCTACATCAAAGGGATGGTCTCTACATCAGATGGATGTACTGCTATAAATCAACATATAGCAACAAAGATCAAAGATTTATCTATGCAAGAAGGGTGGTCAACTAGAAGCCAGCATGCTCATTGCATTGCTCAAGTTCTAGTTCATTTCCTTGAAGAAGACTATGAAGAAGATTGGCTGAAGATTGGCCAATATTTGAGCACAATGAAGAAGAAGGAGACTTGGACTGATGAGGAGTTCAAGCATATTAAGAGGAAAGCTTATGGCTTTTTTCTTAAAGAAGGGCGTCTATGGAAGCACGCAAAGAAGAAGAAAGGAGCGCCTATCCGAGTTTTAGGTAACAAAAGATTGCAACAACAGGTAATGAAGGAATTTCATGAAAGCCTGTGGGCTAGCCATAGAGACATATGGGGAACCCTTAGTAAAGTCAAAGAAAAATATTGGTGGAAAAACATGTATCGGGACATAGCACATTTTGTTAAAACTTGTTATGTGTGTCAGATGTATTCTATGGTCAAGCATCAAGATGGATTACAACCGACTTATCCTTTGTCTATACATTATAGATGGGTTATTGATCTTATAACTATGCCTACAGGAATATGGAATATGCGATATTTAGTGCTTGCAAGAGAGGATCTAACCAATCAAGTTGAAGACAAAGCCTTAACAACCAAGACCACTCAAGTTGTTTGTCATTTTTTTCTTGAAGAAGTGTTTTGTAGATATGGTTGTGTGGGTAAAGTAACTGCAGATAGAGGAGAGTTGGATGTTGATGAGGCACACAACTTCTTTACTCAATTGGGTATTAAGTTGGCTTTAACATCAGCCTACAATCCTGAAGGCAATGGAAAGAGTGAGAGAGGTCATCAACCTATTCTCAAAGCTCTAGCAAATTCTTGTAGAGAAAAGATCAAAAAATGGCCTAAAATGCTACCTTTTGCATTATGGACTGATTGGACTACTCACAGTACAGTGACTGGCTTTATGCCAGCTGAACTTATGCATGGACAACAACCAATTATGCCAATTGAAGAATATATTCTCACATGAAGTCTTCTACATTGGGAGGAAGGCATCAATAGAGAAGAGTTGCTCACTTCGCGCATATGGTAGCTAGAAAGAAGGCCTGAAGTTGTTCAAGTAGCTATTGCAAAGTTAAAAACAACAAGACTAAAAAACAAAAGAAGATTTGATAAGCGACATCGACTTCGACCAAGAGCAATTCAATAAAATGACTAGGTGCTTGCCTATGACAGTAGCCTAGACAATTAATATAGTGCTTCTAAGAAGATGGTAAAGCGTTGCTTTTGGCCTGTATGTGGTAAAGGTCGTTCATGACAATGCCACATATTCATTGGCTGAATTGGATGGGACAAGCATGAAGATACCCGTAGCTGGAAAAAGAATCAAGCTCTTGAAACTAATAGAAAGTTCAACATATGAGCTAGAAGACTTGGATGTAATTCAAAAGCATGAAGACAGAGAGGAAGAAGAAGAGGTAGAAGATGAAGACATTGACATGGCAGAAGATACTTCTTCTAACACTATAGATCCGTAAGACTTTGGCACATGCCAGAGGATGTGCAGGTTAGGAAGGGGTGGATGTCGTGCCGCTATGTGCACACCGTGTAAAAAAAATCTAGAGTGTGGCTTTCTTATTGATTTAGAGAGCGAATGCCATTTTAGACATTAGTGTTAGCGTCCATAGTTCAAAATATTAGATTTTTGGACAAGTTTAGCCAATTTATGATATTTTAGATATTATCTCTTGTAAAAATCCATAAAACTATAAACAACTTCTAGATAAGGATGACATGTAAAAGAAAACATGTAGCTTTCAGTCAATTTGAGAGGATTTTATGTAAAAAGAGAGGTTGAGAAATCGTGCGACGTACGATTATTATTTTCAAACAGTGAACAGCACTCTGAAGGGGGAGATGAAGAAGGAGTGATCTAGTAGAATTTTGGTTAGGTGTATAGGTGTGCTGGTATTTTACTCCCCTTTTGGAACCAATGGAAGCATCAGATTGGCGATCTGAGTAGCGTAGAGGAATGTATTATTTTATATACATTTTTGTCTATTAGAGTTATATCTTGGTATTCTTCTACATTTTCTAATTCTTTTTGGGAGTATTCTTCTACGTCTTCAATTTCTTTGAACCCCTTCTCTTCCGTCTACTCCTCTCCTTGAATCTACCTTCACCATGCTGTCTCCTACCCCCATGGTGGACTCTCGATACCAAATGCACCGACACCATGTTAAGGGAAGTTTATGCTATCATTAGAGGTGAATTTTGAAAGATACTTGGCTGATTTGGGGCTGATATCTTCAGCCATATTCAGAGATTTAGCTACAACATTGTTCTTTTAGTTCATTTCCTACTCTACAGAAGACATCTTGTCAAAATATGCAAGTATTATGTGTCCCTATGGCAGGGCAATGTTTGTAGATCATTGGTAGATGCTTTGAGTTAAATTAAGAGGATCTTTTTCTCTTATTTCTTGGCTGTGGTAACTTATTCTTATCAGGAACTCAATTTGAAGCTCTCTTGAAGCAAGTCTCTTTGCCTTACAAGCCTTGTAATTGACTCATAAGCTTTTGTCCCTAACAGACTACATTGAATGTAATCATGCAAAGTTGATTCATGCTATGGCATCATGTATGAATGATGGGATGCAGAGTTGTTTATGATACATGATAGCATATTGTACTTGATTTTATAATTTGCGATTGCTCTTACAATCAAGAAAACAAGTTTGATTTGAGATAATACTCTTGTGATCTTTGCTAAGAACATGCAGTTGGAAGCTCTATCAACATCTTCAAAAACTTGGCTTGAAACCTTTAACCCTTCTCTTATCTCTACCATCTTCGGAGTCTAAGCTCTTGAACCCCCATACATTATTCTCTCTCAAACCCCTATGATTGACCGTGAAGTACCTCTTAAACCTTTAAACATTCATTGTAATCTACTTATCTCTTGAAGACACATCTCCATCTATCTTGTCCAGTTTTCTTGCCAAACCCCTGTGGTGACCTTCAACCCTACACGTTGTGACATCATGCTATGCCCAAAGGTTCTACAATATACCCAATACGCATGATTTTCTTGAATTCCTTACGTACTCATGGAGATAGTTTAATCAATTGCAGGAGATTCACATCTTATTTAACTTCGCAAAGAGAACTTACTAAGTCAAAGTCGTGGTAGTTAGCCAAAGTTCTCTTCTCATGCCAAACCATTCTCTCCTTTGGTCTTTGGATTGGTGGCTTTGGTGCCTTTTTTTTAACTATTGCCTTCTTTCTTTTGGCAATCCTTTATCCTTCTCAGGATTAACTTTACTCTCAATAAGCCTTAGAGGTCCACCTTCCATATCAAGATTCAGGACTTGCTTTCCCCTAGCATCTTGCTTAGGGTGTCCCTCGACAAGTTCTACATTTCCTTTGTCACTCTCTTTAGTCTTTTGACCTCTTGTTACAGCTCATAGATTAGAATCTTCTGCGTCATTGACATGTACGGCCTCAATAAGACTGACTCCACTACCATGAGGCAACTCCTCTACAATAGCCTTTCCTCGTTGTAGTATTTGTCTTGGTCCCTCATCTTGTTGGAGATTATTCCCTTGTGCGTGATGGTTAACTAGACCTGGCCATTTACTCCCTCGTTGAAGAGAACTAATCTTACTCCAACAGGTAGCAGCTAAGTGGCCAGACTTTCTACAAATATCGCAGATTTTGATTGCAATTATTAGACATCCTAAATCAATTATACTTTCTTGTCGATATCTTTACACATCACAGGATTTATGGATTCACGAGCACTTTATGTTGCACTTGTTGGATGCACTACACTCAAGGGTCATCTCCTAATTCACCTTAAATACTTCCATGCCATGGGTTGGGTTAATGCACTCTTTGCACTATCATTGAGCACTAGCACGGCATGATGCTCAGCTGGCAGCTATATGCTGTAAGCATCCTTCATTGTGCACATACAATTATTTGCATGCATAAGATTTGAGATACTCATCACTAAACTAGGAACCTTATGCTAAGAGAGAATGATTGTTGGGCGAGTTTAAGGGTCGTGAAGGACTCCTTCAGTTGTGAGATGGGCTTTCTACCTTGGTCAACATCACGAGGACCATTATTTCTTGAGTATTTGTGAAATTTGGATGGGTGGAGAGGAGTGCAACATTTATCTCTTCCAATGAGTGATGAGAGGTGAGGCTAAGGAACATAATTTGATAAAGGAACTGTGTTTGCATTTTGCATGGTGCATGATGGGGCTATGGCTCAAAGGAATCCCAAATTAATTCATCTTAAAAGATTCAATGAGTGCTATATATAAAGCCAAGCACAAAATATGTGTCTTTGACCAAAACTAGGCCCTTGAACATCCATAGAATAGTCTAGATCCAAAATAGCCAACATATATCAAAATATATTGTCCCAAAGCTTCAAAAAAGTCGTCTCTCAACCCAAAATCCTTGTTTTATTCACTAGATTAGAGCAAACTAGGCCAATCTCAAATCTATCCACAATATGCCTTTAATTTAGGAGCAATAGATTGTACTTGAATCAAAATAGAACTCCCTAAGAAAGTAATGAATATTCGTAATTGTTGAGATATTGAGCTCCACTCGTGATATACCAGGGTGACCGTTGTACATTTATATCACCGACTTGTCAGTTGCAGATGCGGTTGGTACACCGCCCATGAATAATATCTAGATGACAGCTATCCTTATCTACTCTAGTTCGTGGCTCAGTTAGTATGCCACCTTAGTTAGTTGAGTTTGGTTTGAGACCCATATATAGGGTTCTTCTATTTCTATGTACTTGAGTTCTTTTTGGCTTACACAACTAAGAAGAGGAATACTGTTTTCAGCCTCCACCCTTGTGTGTGTTCCCCCATTGTGTAAGCAAGAAAGCTATAAGTGAGACTCCTTCCTTCTCTCCCACAATCTTGACATGGTATCAGAGCCTTGTTTGTGGTAAGGAGCTCAAGAAAGCAAGCCAAGTTCGCAGTGTTCTGGTAAGAGGAACAATATTGCTTTCATTCTTCTATTTTGGGAGCAAGTCTCTGCAAGTAGCATAGCCGGAAAGTGCAAGAGTGCATTGTCTCAAGTTGAGACACCCCTCATAATGAAGCAAGAGGGCATTATATGCTGCAGGTGAAGGCTTTAGCCCTTTGCGACCCTGTTTTTTTGATTTGAGGCCATTTCAGAGCCTGTTTTGGAGGCGGAAGTTTTCTGCACGCACTCAGGAAAAGACACAGTTTTATGCTGTGCGACCACTATTCTACAGGTTGGTGAAAAGTTACTGTAGAAATTGCATCGTATGCCTGTGCGCAGAGACATTGGAAGTTACAGAATCATCCTTGTTGCCTGTTGATGCAAAATCGTCACTAGGAAGTGACTGTGTGGTCAAATACCACTTCCGTCAGTTTTGCAGATTTGCCCTTGTGAGGCTGGAAGCTATGTTCTTTATAGTGACAGAATTTTTTGCAGTGTTCTATAATGGCATCTGATTCTCTCTCACAGATTGTCACTAAAAAGCTTGACAATAACAACTTCCAAGCAAGGAAGTTTAGAATGACGAATTTCCTTATGGGAAAAGGATATTGGGAATTTGTTGTAAGAAATGAAGAAGAACTAGTTCTTCCTGATGTTCCCAATCAACAGCAAATGCAGGCATTTAAAGCATGGCATGAGAGAGCCATGAAAGTTATGTACTGGCTGTCTATTAGCATTTCAAACTCTATGATTGTGCATATTCAAGATGCAAGTATGTCAAAGGAGGCGTGGGATACTTTGTAAAAAATGTATAGCACAAATACGCAAGCCATGAAAATGCAGCTCAAGCAAGAGTTGCATAATGTGCAAAGAGAAAATATGAGCATCAATGACTACCACATGAAGGTGAAGAAGATTGCAGATGCACTTGCTTCCATTGGGTCTCCAGTGGAAGATGATGATTTAGTTTTTGTGACCTTGAATGGTCTAGGAAAGGATTATGCGCAGTTTTGGACATCCATTTCAGTTCGTGAAAGATTTCCTGATTTTGAGGAGTTGATTGCTCTTCTAATTTCTGAGGAGCAGAGAAATGGTGGTGCATCTTCTTCAGGAGGAACTTCAAAAGAAACTGTCTTCTACTCAAATGCTGGAAGAGGTAGAGACAGAGGTAGAGGAGGCCGATCTGGGGGCCGTGGTAGAAATCAGAATATGCAGCAGACTCAAGAAAACCAATCCTATGGAGGAGGACGTGGTAACTCTAGAGACAGGGGGAGCCAAAGAGGTCGTGGTGGATGGCAAAGAGGCCAAAATGCAAACAGCAATGTTGAATGCTACTACTGTGGTAAAATGGGTCATATGGCTAAGGACTGCTATAAAAAGAAGAATGACATCATGAATGGAAAATTGCAACAAGGGAATTATGCATCTTCTAGTAGACAGGGTGATGACAGAAATGAGTATTTGTTTATGGTGCAGCACATGAACAATTCTGTGACAAGTGCAGAAGAAAGCAACGATGTATGGTATGTTGACTCAGGTTCATCAAACCACATGACATGTCATGTAGAATGGATGGAGGATGCAAGGAAAATGAAAAAATCAGGATTTGTGGAGACTGGTGATGATACTGCACATCCTATTGTGCAGATTGGAAAAATTCATTTGTCTATGCAGGATGGAAAAAAGAAATACATGTCCAATGTATTTCATGTCCCGAATATCACCAAGAATTTGGTTTCTGTTGGTCAAATGGTTGAGCAGGGCTTGCAGGTCAGAATTAATCCATATGGATGCTTTGTTGAGGATATAAAAAATAAAGGTCGCTTGATAGCAAAAGGAAATAAGAAGGGCAGAATGTTTACGTTGGATGCAGACATGCCTGAATTGAGTGCAGCAATGTTTGCACATGGGACTGGTGTTGTTGCAGATATTGATATCTGGTATAAACACATTGGTCATGTTAATATACAGCGACTTAAATCAATGCAGGCCCAAAATATTGTTGCAGGATTGCCTAAATTCAAGGTTGCAGAAATGCATAAGGTATGTGAAGCCTGCCAATTTGGAAAACATGCAAGGAAACCATTTCCTAGACATGTTCAAGAGAGTAAGAAGCCATTGGAATTAATCCACTCTGATGTGTGGACTACTAAAGCTGCATCTCTTGGAGGCTGTCATTATTTTGTCACCTTTATTGATGACTGTAGTAGAAAAGTTTGGGTGTATTTTATGAAAAAGAAAAGTGAAGTTTTTGGGCATTTCAAAACTCTTAAAGCTATGGTTGAAAAAGAAACAGGCCTGCAAATAAAATGCCTAACGTCAGATGGAGGGGGAGAGTACCTCTCAAATGAGTTTGCAAGGTTCTTGCAGGAGCATGGCATAAAGTAGCAATATTCATGCAGTCATACCCCACAACAAAATGGAATTGCAGAAAGGAAAAAGAGGCATATTGGAGAGGTATCTCTTGCCATGCTCAACGAAAAAGACTTGCCAGATTTTTACTGGGCTGAAGTAGTTGCTACAGTAGTCTACATAATGAACAGGACTCCCACTGCAGCAATACATGGGATAACTCCAGAGGAGAGGTATACTGGTAGGAAACCAGATATTTCTCATTTGAAAATTTTTTGTTGCATTGCCTATGTTCATGTGCTAGATGAGTTGAGATCCAAGTCGGATCCAAAAGCTGAGAAGTGCATCTTTATTGGTTACTCTTTGCAGCAGAAAGGGTATAGATGCTATAACCATTCTACTCGTAAGTTTACAGTGAGTAGGGATGTTGTTTTTGATTAGATGAGTAGCTGGTATAAACCAGTAAATATGATTGATAATGTAGATGCACATAATAGTAATGTTGCACAGAATTCACAGCAGCAGTCACAAGATATCAGTGGACCTGGAGCGTCCTCTAGCAGTGGTTCATATTCTTGGCCATGGACATGCAGATTGAGATCAGGAGAATCTTCTCAAAGCAATGTAGATAGTGGTATGTAGGTATCACAAAAAGGAAAAGAGAAGGTGGATCAGCCCATGTTTGATGTGAATGCAGGTCACTCGTATGTGGATGGTGAATCCAGTGGCTCAGAACAGAGCATTGATGATGAGTTGGGTATTCCTTCTATTGTTACACCTGGAGTAAGGAAGACCAGGGATGTTTTGAGAGCACCTGGGAGTGAACCTACTTTGCGCAGGTCTACCAGAGCTAGGTATCTTGTGGATAGGCTGAAATACGATGGATTTACAGCCATTCACTATGCATATATGGTCAAAGTGATACATGAACCAGAACCCACTTCTTTTGAGCAAGCCATGGGAAAAGAAAAATGGGAGAACGCCATGGATGAAGAAATGGATGCCTTGGAAGCAAATGCTACATGGGAATTGGTACCTTTGCCTAAAGATAAGCATGCAATTGGTTGTAAGTGGGTTTATAAGGTGAAACACAATGTAGATGGTTCTGTGAATAGATACAAGGCAAGATTAGTAGTCAAGGGGTATGCACAAACATATGGCATCGATTATGAAGAAACATTCAATCTAGTTGCAAGGATGGCAACCGTAAGAGCAGTCATTGCTATGGCTGCATCAAAGGAATGGTCTTTACATCAGATGGATGTAAAGAATGCCTTCTTGCATGGTGATTTGCAAGAAGAGGTCTATATGGAGCAGCCACCAGGTTATGTGCATGATGTTCATCCTGAGTTTGTTTGCAGGTTGAAGAAAGCATTGTATGGCTTGAAGCAAGCACCTAGAGCATGGTCTGACAAGATACGACAGTATCTTGTCACTATTGGCTTTCAGATTTCCAAGGCAGATTTCTCACTTTATGTGAGAAAAACAGAGAAAGGTATTATGCTACTTGTCATTTATGTTGATGATTTGATTATGACAGGTGACAGTGATGAAGATATTCTTCATGTGAATATGCTATTGAAGCAGAAGTTTGAGATGAAGGATTTGGGAGAGCTGCATTATTTCTTGGGCATCGAGGTGATTAGATCACCAAGTGGGATACAGCTCTTGCAGAGGCAGTATGGATTGGACATGCTGTCCAAATATGGGATGACAGGTTGTAAGTCTATTTCAGTTCCTTTGGAGCAAAATGTGAAGCTGAGCACAGATGCAGGTGAGCTTCTGGAAGACCCTACTATGTACAGACGCATAGTAGGAAGTTTGATTTATATGACTATTACCAGGCCAGATTTGAGCTATGATGTTGGATTGGTAAGTCAGTTTATGCAGGCTCCAAGGAAACCGCATTTGGATGCGGCTAGAAGCATACTCAGGTATGTGAAGTCCACATTGCAGTATGGACTACTTTATGAGACTAGGGTTCAGATATAGTTGCATGGATACATTGATGCTGATTGGGCTGGTAGTATTTCTGATAGACGATCTACCAGTGGATATGTGTTCTGTTTTGGGAGTGCTGCAGTCACTTGGAGTAGCAAGAAACAACCTATAATTGCCTTGTCAAGCACAGAGGCTGAGTACAGGGGCGCAGCAATGGCTGCATGTGAGGCAGCTTGGTTGCATAAGCTACTTAATGATATGCATCAGCCTATAGATGGGCCAATTGTCATTTATTGTGACAACATGAGTAGTATACACTTGGCAAATAACCCAATCTATCATGCTAGAACAAAGCACATTGAGGTGCATTATCACTATGTGCGGGAGAGGGTTTTACTAGGTCTTATTAATCTAGTTTATGTCAGCACAGAGGATCAGGTAGCTGACATATTCACAAAGGCTTTGGGCGCGGAGAAGCTGCGCAAGTTCAGAGACATGCTTGGTGTGCAGGAATTGGGATTGAGCTCGAGGGGAGTATTGAGATATCGAGCTCCACTCGTGATATGCCAGGGTGACCGTTGTGCATTTATGTCACCGACTTGTCAGTTTTGCAGATATGGTTGGTATACCGCCCATGAATAATAGCTAGATGACAGCTATCCTTATCTACTCTAGTTTGTGGCTCAGTTAGTATGCCACCTTAGTTAGTTGAGTTTGGTTTGAGACCCATATATAGGGTTCTTCTATTTCTATGTACTTGAGTTCTTTTTGGCTTACACAACTAAGAAGAGGAAAACTGTTTTCAGCCTCCACCTCTGTGTGTATTCCCCCATTGTGCAAGCAAGAAAGCTACAAGTGAGACTCCTTCCTTCTCTCCCACAATCTTGACAGTAATCTCTACACAAATCACTCCACAACTATCTTAAGTTACCTAATTCAATCCCTCTTCATGTATCCACAAATATCTATTAGTCTTCCTTCCCTTTTTCCTTGTTTCTTCTAGCAAAGAAACATGAGCACCTTGGTCTATGTATTTTCGTGTATTACATTGATTGTGTGATTGCATGGCATGTATTCCAACTTTACACTTCTTCTCAATTCATATGTGACTGAGCATCAAGTATATTTCTAAAGCATGTTTTAGCTAGGACACATTGCAAGCCCCAAGTAGCAAGATTCAATCATCTCATTTAGCAAAAATTTTCCACAAGTAGGTTCCAATATATGCAATATACATGATTGGATTTGAGGATTTGAAGAGGCTTTGGGAGACTTTATGGTGGCAACGATTTGGTTAAGCCATTGTTGCATAATAAAGGAAGCATTTATTGTGAAAGAAACAATCATTTAGAGTGTAGAGCTTCACTTTGAGCTACTAGTCATAGCATGATGAGAGGAAGGCTAGTTGTCGAGTCTTTCTATCCATGTAGCCAAGGTTTTGCATTCTTAACAGGACGATTATAATCGAAAAATTTTCACGAGGAGCATTGTTCCTATCATCAGCATATGCCACTATTTGATGTTTAGCTTAGAGGTTTTAATGAGACTATGGTAATGAATGTTACTTTTGAAAAAGGCAGCGGAACAAAGATTGAGGTTAGACATCAACATAGGCATGCACAAGAGGAAGCACTGACATGAGATTATGTAAGAGATACTTATCATGCCAAAGAATGACAGAGAGTGTAGTGCTTCATATTTGAAGATAGATTGCATGATTCTAGAGTGGTTGCCTTATACGTGGGGACTGGACTTGTGCTTTGAGTCAAGTGTTATTATGAAGAGCTTCCTCTTTTTTTCCCGTGTTGGTTAGATGATATCATGCACATGCGATAAGGCTACATGTATTTTCTTTCACAAATTGCCAAAGATGCTATTAAGCATATGTTTGTGGTGAGACGACCAAATAGGAGGTGGTTGTGGCATACTTTTGCAAGCATATTGGCTAGAGGCATTGGTTGGAGCAAAGATTGCAGCATGTATGTTTGGTTGGGACTGTAGTAGGGCAGTCCTATGTGTTTTGATTAAAGAAGCCAGTATGTTAGGGCAACCACATCTATAATGGGCTATTATGACAACATGGTGGCCTAGTTATCGAGCAATAGGCATGGGGCATCGCCATATGTTGTGAAAGATTGATGAGAAAAGGGTGAGGTTCATAGTGTTTTGAGGGGCACATGTTTTAAGCCCTAGATTGGAGTTGAATGTTGAGGTGAAGAGAAAGATGACATGAACATGCCTATCTATGAGTTTTGAAGTTGTCGACTAAGTCTCTAGCACCATGTTGAGGACTCGTGATTAGATCTAGCTTTGATAGTTATGGTAGAAGGAAATTAAGGCATGCATACTACAACATGAAGTGAAGGCATATTTTTAACATTGAGGAGACTAGTGTGATCTTTGCTATGATCATCTTGCAATGGTAGAGAGAGTAGTTACATCTATGGTGGTGATTAATGTTAGTGAACCTTATAGTCAAGGGTGGTTGCATGGGCAATGAGTCAAATAAGGTACTAGAAAAGCCAAAAGCATAAAGATTTTTCTAAAAAGCCTAAAGGCTTATTAAAAATCATATCATATTTAAGGGGAAGGAAAATAAGGGAGAAGACTAGGGAGTAGGGGCCCTTCTCGCAATTGAAATTTTGCTTGTGTAAAGAGAGAGGAGGGTCATACCCAAAAGAAAAGATGGAGACAAGTGGTTAACGGCCATTGCTGAATGAAGTAAAGTTTTTTTCAAACTTCTGCAACTTTGGTGCAAGTAATTTGTGGCTCAATGAATCATAACCATTGGGAATTGAGGTATAGTGATTTTTTGTCATCATCTCATATTTTTATATTGAATTGTGTGTATGATTTAATTTGAACTTGGGACCTTTTAGTCTCATTTTGTGGATGTTGATGCTCTACTTATTATATGTTTAGTGGTTACAAGAGGTATCGCTATTTTAGTTATTTTGTTCGTGTTTGGCCTTGTATTCATGGTTTTCTTAAATTGAGTTCTTCACTTAGACAAACTCATCCATATTTTTGGCACTCCTTTTCTCTAGTGTCTTTGGGTTGTGGGAAGGGACTATCCTTGATCACCACTGGTGTGACAATGCAGAGAAATAGAAGAGTGAATGGATGCTAAATGTTATAAACACATTATGCAAGAATGAATACAAAACCTTGAACCTTTGTGTCTTAAAAAGGACTAGGTAGAGATGAATTGGAGATTGTACATGTTTTGAAAGTATTCAGAATTGTAGCAAGCAACCTCTGAGCAATGATTGACTTTTGTAAATGATGAAAAAACAATAGTGCAAGCTGTACTATCCCAAAAACATAGGGTTGAGACTAAGAAAGACTAATTTCATGAAGTTAATAACAACAATGCAATAGTTGCTAGCTCTTGGAGGAATGTGCGATTAGGGCTATGGCTTTGCAAAAAGCAAATGTAGGTTGTAGATGACCAGATGGAACGATGACATTAGCTAATTGTATGGCAAGGCTAAGCACTAAATGTAGCTATGTCAACAATCTTGTGGTAATGGATAGCTTTGAAATGGTCAGTATAGGTCATGTGTAGCAAAACAACAAGAATGGAGGGTTGAATAGGACACTTGGTTGATGGGTAGGACCATGTGTTCGGATATCCTGCAAAGGGATGCAGACAATAGTGAAATAGGGTGTTGACTGTAGATGAACTTGCAAAACAAGGATGGGTAAAGTGGCAGGGCAACCCCCTACTTGTAGATGTGGATCCTTGCAAAGTTTGGCTGATCTTGAGTTTTGGGGTTGTTGTAAAGAGTTGATTAAGGTTTTAAGTTTGTAGTGCACCTTTTTCACTTAACAATGAGGAGATTGTTGTAAAATCATGCCCTTGACTAGCTGCTATGGACCCCTAGGGATGGATCAATGACCAAATTTTGAGGTGGTGTGGTGTTAAGGATTGCGTTGCGCCGGGTGGCCTTACCCCCGTGCTCTCATTGCATTGCGATGAGTGGGTGGAAGTTGAAACTTTGTAAGGCCCCTCGACCCAGCACGGGAGGAACGCGGCTTAAACCCTCCGGGGTTCGAGCTCGCGGCTCAATGGGATGGCCCTGCCCCATCATAGCTCGAGAGGATTTCCCGCGCTAGCATTTCATACGTGAGCGCGCCTGTCTCTCTCTCGCTCTCTCTTCTTCTCTCTCCTCTCTCTCTCTCTCCCGCGCGCGCCCTTTCTCTTCTCTCTCTCTCTCTCGCGCGCGCGCCACCCTTTCTCCGTGTCTCTGTATTCCGTCGTGATTCTTTCAGACGAGGAATTAACTGTGCACCCCATTGTCGTACAGCAACGCATCCAAGAAATAGAACATGCGTTAACTGGCGCGCTGATTCGCGAGCTTTCCCGGTCCAAACCGATTCCTTCTTCAATGGCGGGCCTGAGTAGCGGGGCTGCATCGCAGAAAGCAACTGTCTGTGCAAGCCATCCGCCGAAACAAGCATCTCTTCAGAAAAAGAATAAGAAGAAGAGTGAAGTGCACCCGCATCAACCATCCCTGACTAACGGTTGTGGGGATCATAGCAGTACTATGCCTCAGATGGACATGGCTGTGCACGAAGCACCTCATATCGCGAGCGCCAAGAAGAGAAAACGGCCCACTCGCGGCTTTGCCTCAAAAAAACGGGCATGCAAGGGCGGCAAAACAAAATCTGCAGCGCTGCGTGGCAAAGTAAATGGGAATTCCGGGATCTCAGAAGATAGTGTAGGCCTTCCTCTGATTGAATCCCAGCCAACAGAGAGCACAGGTCAGGCCCGAGCTGAATCCGGGATCTCTGACAATGGAGAGAAGGCAATTGATCAGGACCATTCGTTAAATCAAGAAAGGAGATGTTCCCAACATGATGACGAAACAACTGCACAATCGACGCAGGTGGCAGCTCATTGCTCTGTTAACCTAGTTCTGGCAAGGATCTCCATGAACAAGTGATGTTTGCCATATGCAATATAAAGCTTCTATTACAGCAAGGCATTCATACGTAGAGCACATTTAACTATGGAAGAAATGGTAAATTATGCAATTAATATGGAACACACACGTCATCATAGAGGAAATGGCCACTTTATGGAATTGACATGTCCTGCACACTCCACATTGCTTAGTTCAGAAGAGTTTGCATTTATCCTGAACTTTTGTGTTCCTAAAAACTATACACTTCAATTGCTCATATCGATAACTTGGTGATGTTGTTGCTTTGTTATATAGACATATGAAAGCCCGAGAAAGACAAAAGTTGGCATGTCGAAAGTTCACAACAGGGGTGTTGCAACATCACCCAAAAGATCTGCAAAGCAACAGTATTTCAATGCATCAAGTGGGCACTCTCTTGCTGCTTCCAAGTTACTTTTAACTAAGTTGTAAACAACATTTTTTGATTCACACACAATTTATCATATATTGCAGACTCAAGCCATATGCAGGTTGTGAAGGCAGCCTTACATCTTTCAACGGTGCCTGATGATATGCTGTGTAGAGACATGGAGCAGAACAAAATACTTGAGTTTTGTAAGATGCACATTTTGCAGCAGCAGCCTGGAAGCCTTTACATCTGTGGGTGCCCTGGAACGGGAAAGTCATTGCTTATGGAGAAAGTCAAGTCAATGGCCGAAATATGGGCAAACGAGGTTATCCTTTTTGGGTTATTGATGTATTAGTTGTACATTGGATGCAGAAATTCTCATAATTCTTTGCATATGTATGCTATCTTTGAATATCTTCATTAAACATTGTTAAAGTGAAGGTTGGGTTCTCTTAGTTGGCGTGGTATTTGCTATGATGTGACACATACTTCTATAAGCTTTATCTTTGCACACGAATTGTTTGCCAAGCCTTCATGTGTTTGCCTTAGTTATGAGGAGGCTGAGCAACCTTATCAATTTACTTTTGATTTTCACTGAAGAGGTTCCATGAGTCAAATGGATTTCTGCATCTGAGTCTAATAGCTTGGGTCTTTGTGTTAGCAGAGTATTTGTCAGCTCATGTGTGAGTCTGAGCTTGATCTGGGCTGGGCATTTTTATTAGGTATTTTAGGTATTTTTCTGGTGTGGCATTTTATGCCAGTGGAGCATTTTTATGCACCAGCCAGCTAGCATTAAATGCTGTCCGACCAGCATTATTGCTCCCCACTTTTTCAGCCTATTTATACTTAGTGCTCCTCCTCAGTCAGTATCATCATCATCATCTTCACCATCTGCAGACTCTGTGGAGAGAGGAGCCAGTGCCAGTGCCAGTGCCCACGCAGCCAGTGACTCACTGTTGTATGCGACTGTCTCGTGTTCAGATATATGGATTCCATTTCCCGTGCATACATCTGAGTTCTCATTTGTATCGTGTTCTTTTCTTTTCTCTTTTTGTCTTGTGTTTCAGCAGTTTATTTCAGCACATGTTTATGCTTCCACCGCTGCTCCACTTCTGACACTTTGTATCTGAGCAAAACAGTTTACTTGCCTGACATGGAAACCCCAACTAGTTTTTATTTTTAGCACCATCTAGCTGCTTATGCTATTTATTCCCCTCATTCAATCAGATATAATAGTGGAAGATGATGACTGTTTATATCTTGAGCAAGGGTTCATCTAGCTCTTGGATGGATTGCTTAATCCTCTTGATGTGTTTATTAGTTTGGGAGATTCTTACCTTTGTAGCACTGTTTGTGCCTGTGCCCAATTCTAATAGCTTTTAGGCAAAGCAGGGCTAAATGATTGTAGTTTGAATGAATGCATATTTGCCATCCTTAAATTGAGGCACTTCTAGCGAGACCAAAATGGTTAGATGTTGAAATAGTAAAGAATTGTACTTTTCAAGACTTAGCCAATTTCGTGCAAAACATGGAAAGTGCTCATTTGAGTGATTATTCAACTGCCACAAAATGTGACAGGCCAACTTACACATCAATTTTTATGCCTCAATCACCACTAGGGGTTTTGCTTTGGTGTCACCAAAAACCCAACTATTACATAGGCAAGGAAAGGTCATGCAACACACAAATATGAAGACTAAGAATGTGTTGAGTGAATGCATATAAATAAATGCAGAATCCAATTCAAAGTTTTCCTTTTCCCATGCAATTGTCTCATTGTTTAGGACCAATGTCAGAATCCACGATTCTATTCACTCAAGTCCAATCATTGGATGCCATGCATTCAGGATCAATAGTGGAATACTTGATACCCAGGTTGATTAATTAAATATCACATGCTCATGAGCACTCATTCAGCACAGATTCCAGGGTCATCCTGAGCTCACATTAGATTATCCATAGTTAATGGTAGGGTTTTATTATGTAGACAATCTGTCCATAGCTATTCAACATAGGTTCCAGGTTCATTCACAGTTCACATTATATTCATTCATAGTTGATGGTAGTGTTTTCTTATGTATGTAATTCATCCATAGCTCATCCAGTGAACTATGCTGGTGCTGGTGCAGGGTTTCCTTATGTAGGTAATCTGTCCACAGCCCATCCTGTGGACTATGCTGATAATTGGCTATAGTGCACATATCCAGGGGAGAACTTTACCTTCTTGGTTGCCTGTGGCATATACTGACCTTCAACCATTGGTCCAACCTCTCCAAGCATGGGCCTACATATTTATTTTAGCACACTGCGTGATGGTTGCATCTCTGTCTTGAATACCCTCGCATCAGGGTAGGTCACACTTTTGAGCTGCATAGACTTGAGCATCCCTGACTTGGGTCTCCTTAGCTGTAGTATGTACTATTCACTTTGACATGTTGAACAAGACTTGGTGTTGTGAGGATTTAAACTCTCTTTTTCCTCACATAACACATTGTTTGTGGATACAAACATTGGACTTTAGCATTAGCATTAGAAGGGTTCCTAGGCACCATTGTGTCTTCGATTTTGAAGCTGCAGGTGTTGTTGGAAGGCTTGAAGAACTGTCATTGTGCCTAGCCTAGACTTTTTTCTTCTGCTTGCATGTCCTCTTGGCCTTCACCTTTCTGCCTTCCATTTTTGAGTTCTCTTTTTGCTTTTTTCTTTTTGCTAATGCTTGTGTGCTTGTCTCATACCATTGCCTCCACCAGACATTTGGTTCCTTTGCTCCACAAGTAGAAGCATAACAACCTCCTCGACTTGGGGAGTTCTGTTACTTAGCCCAAGTAAGTAGGATTGCAAAACCTCCATAAGAGAAGGGAAGATTAATCCACAAAGTGTGACTGAGTTGCCTTTTGTAGGTCCTTTACCTTAGTGATGAAAATGTGGGCCCCTTCCTCATTCAAAGCCAGTCAATACACAATTTTCTACATGGACAACCTTTGGTTTGATTTGGCAAGTTCCTGTAAGCCTCAATAGAAGTCTGCTATCTGAATAAGGCAATGATTGAGTTTTTCATGGTCATGATGTCAGGGCATTAGCTCAAGTATATTTTTGGTCTGAATTTGCTGCTGCCTTGGACTAACCACTTTTAATTTGTCTACTTCTTGATACTCCATCATCTGCAAGAACGACATTATGGCTCATTGCTCAAGAGTGCTTTGGGGACAATGTATCTCCTCCTTGCCTTCAACAATCCTTCACAATTTGCAAACACCAATTGGTCTTTGATCTTCACTTTCAATAGCTTGTTGCTGGATAAAGCCAGATGGAATAGGGAGCAAACTAGAGACGGGGGTTTTGGATGAGCTAGGGTAGCTCAATTTCTGATATGATGTCACTAGAAAATTGCGAGTCTTCAATTTAGACGACTGCAAATGTCAAGGGGTACTTCCAGAAGAAACAGAGAATGACTGGTCTATACAGCTGTGAGAACTGCCTGAGAATACCATCTGACATAAGTTTAAGGTAAAAGACAGCAACTAGGAAGCTGCCAGGAGCAGTTGAGAGCAGTAATAGATCTTTCGAAGAATAGAATATCCTTGGGTGATGCTTTATTTTTGGTGGTGGACCACTCATCTCATGTGAGACTGACGGTGATGATGCTGATGCTTCTGATTCATCTGAGATGTATTCATGGTGCATAGCTTATATAGGGAGTTTGTATCAGATCAGCGGTGAATATACCAAAGATGTATTCATGATTCATAGCTTACATAAGGGGTCCATTAGATTGGGTGGTCAAGTTCATTTGGCATTATGGAAGGTTTTCTTGTGGGTATTGGGCACCAAGGTGCAGGTTTTCACAGCCTTTCATCTGGAGATTGATGACAGTCAATGCATTATCTGATAACCATGCTGCGTGCATTTGCAAGGGGCAAAGTTCACTGGGAGAATTACCTTACCCCTGCTGGAGCATGCCACTATCTCCAAGTGTTTCGACGAGGATCCTGTTCAAGCCGGAGTATGGTTTCCAGCTTACCAATACTTACACCATGGGCCTTGGAGACCAATGATTGTCAGTGTGTGATGTAGGAGGGGCATATGTCTTTTTTATTGCCTCTCTGTCTCTGTCTCTGTCTCTCTCTCTCACACAGAATTCTATCTTTTAAGTTATGACTCCTTTTTTAAAACTCTCTTGGAATGTCTGTTGCACTCTTTCTTAAAATGGACACCCTGGTCTTTTTGCCCAATTGCCTGGTCTGGCTGTGTACTGAGGCTTTTTTGTCATTGGCTTTTGTTTTTATTTAAGGGTGCATTGGCAGCTCCAGAAATCTTGAGTTTCAACTGCACCACTTTGGTGAGCCCCAGTGACATTTTTGAACGTGTAAGTATACTAGTACTCTGTCTAGCTTGGGCCATGTCCAGTTCTATTTTTACATTATGTGAGCCACAACTAAACTAATCACTCAGTTAGCTTGTTTACTGCAGATACTTGCCTGTATTTCTCCATCATCAGTGTCAAAGAATGCCAAGAGTTGCAAACGGGCTGGAGTGAAAAAGATTAAGGATGCTTTGTCTGTACCTGCAAAGAAGTCTACTAGTAGAATGCTGTATGCTGCTGCATTTCTTCAAAGCTAATTCAAAAATAGACTGTTAGGAAAATAACAAAGCACTGTATTTGTGATGCTAGCAGATCAAATTACAGTAAGGCTGCTAATTAGAAAACACCAGCAATGAAGTTTTTTCTGCTATTGCAGAATCCAGTGTATGACTTTTACTTTTTGCTACAGGATGCTTATTATTGATGAAATGGACTATTTAATAAGCAGAGATCAAACTATTCTCTATGAATTGTTTGAGCTTTCAGCACAAACAGATTCACGATGTATTCTGATTGGTTAGCACATAACCTGAAACGCTTTTGCTACATGTATTCTTCTTGCTGAACAGTCCTTATTGCTTGCTCCATATCATTCAACTGGTTAAAGTTGATTATTATTGGTTTCCTGTCTTAGGGATCTCAAATGCAATTGATCTGGCAGATCGATTCCTACCCAAACTGAGCCTGCTGTGTCGTAAGTTTTTTTTGTGAAAGACTCACATACACTAGGTAGCAGTTACAGAGGAATAATGATGATCAATGTACTTGAATTAACTACCTAGAAATTTTCATTGCAGGTCGTCCTGTAGTGATACCTTTCTCACCGTACACAAAGGGTCAAGTGATCACAATTCTGCAACAGCGTTTGAAGGTATCTGTAACTAGATTCATCACACCATTGAATCAGGCATAGTTTTTGTGTGGAAATAGAACTAGAGGTAAGGTAGGTCTCATATCCCTAATGAGAAGGGCACCATGTATCATTCTCCATTAGCTTTGAGACTCTCAGATGTAGGGTCAGAGCAGAGTTTAGCCTCGGAAAGTTTGGTTTTGACTAATGACTATTCTTCAAGTGATGCTGTGAAAGAGCAGGATTGAATCCTGCTAAACTAGTATGTGTGTGTAAATAAAATGTGTGTGAACAGAATGGTTGGTTCATAAAAAACTTGGGTGTGAATAAAATGTGCATATCTATGCTGATCTTCAGCATTGCAAGAAATTCAAGATCACAATCAGATTTTCTGGTGTGAGTTGAATATGTGGAAACTGGTAACTTTACTTGTAAATGCTTAAGATAGTGAATCCACATCATTTATCATCATGTATGCCACAGGTTCTTCCTTTTAAGGTGTTCGAACCAGCAGCTTTGGAACTTTGTGCAAGGGTAAGCTTCACTCATGATTTTACCCTCTACCTATCTTGCTTGAAGTGATGCTCGTTATCCTCCAGGAAAAATCAATTAAGGACACATTATTAAACACATATTCCTGATAATATTCTTTTAGATCTCTCTTTCAATCAAAAACCTTTTTCTGTCAAATTATTCTAATATATGGCCCATGTCTCCGTCTCTTTTCTCTATCCTTTCAGTTCCTCTGTCAACAGAAATAAATTATTTAATATTGTTTTTGCTCCATCCAGTTTTGCTTGCACTCATTCTAGACTGAATTTGGTTGCAAAAGTTCAGGGTTGGGCTGAAATGCCATCCTTGAACTTAGTATGAAACCTATAGTTCTATTTAGGGTCTTACGTGCCACTGTTTTAGAATTGTGCATGAAACTTTTTAGGTAGTCAAATTGTACAATTGGAAAAGCACTTCTAGCACTAGCAGAAGCCTACCTGACCAGCTTTCCATGGAGTACCTGTCATTTCAACATGCCAAGATAGTAAAATGCCTCGTATTCTGTTATTATTTGCAGTATTCTTGAAGCTTTAGATATATAACTATGATGATCAAAGGGCTAGGATGGAGAACACCATTCTTTGGACTGCCTGGAGAACATGTGGCAATGGCTCCATAAATTATTTACTGCTATCAGTAGTCGTATATTGAGCTTTTTTGTTTTGGGGGGGGGGGGGGGGGTTTATAATAGCAATCTATTCTTGTCCTTTATGTGGTTTTGTTTTCAACTATGTGTTGACAAGACATTGATTGGTAAATATGTAGAAAGTTTCAGCTGCATCAGGAGATATGCGGAAAGCACTGCATGTCTGCAGGTATGGCTGCTTTTAAATATACTCTTTTCTTGCTAACTAAGGCTCAGTTCAGTCTTTGAATCCGAGTCTGAGCTCTCAAAGTCAAGTCCCTTCACTTGCTCAGGATTGCTGTTGAGCTGTTGGAATCAGAAATGAGAAAGGATAGCAACTGGGAATCAGAAATTAGCATCAGAAATGGTGAATTAAAGTTACAACTTTCACCATCAAAAACGCTCGGCCAAACAAGGCATGCTGTTTGTGGTGAACATTTGGTAAATGTTTTGTGATCACTGCTGGTCTATAGATAGCATCAAATTCAGTTGCCAAATTTTGTGTATCTTATAAAGCAGTGTGTGCATCCAGCATGCTTGTGAGCTCTTGATTTCATGGCACAACGTCGCAGTGTTTTTGTACTTACAATCATATGTGAACTTTGCCATGGAATGAATCAGACGTATTTGAAACCAATAACTGCTATGAGGTCATAGTTAGAGTAAACTGGTGTTTGGTGTGTTATCTGGCACTATGAAAAACAGCTTGCATTTGCCAGGCTTCGTGTTGCAAAGCTTTTGCCCTGAAGGAGTTTCAGGCGACAACTTTTGTGCCTGCCCAAGCTTCCAAAGTTACATTCTTAATTGCACTATGCTAGGTACCCAGTTACAGAAGGGGTTGCAACGCACAAGTGGTTGCTAAGGCAGATTATTCTCACAATATGGAGTCTTAAAACAAGAAGTTTTGTGTGATGAGTCAATCATATATAATCAGCTGTTCAGATTGGAAGGATCATCTTTTCTGCATTGGAGCCATCCAAATGCAGTCTTAAATAAATTGATTTCAAGAATAAATCTGTGTCGGCCAAATTAATTTGAAGCATAAGTCTGCTAATCTAATTGACTAACCATTTTACAAATTTGTGTTACTGAGTTTGACTTGACATACAAGTTTAATTTCTCCAGAACAACCACCCACCACCACCCCCCCAACAAAACAAACACCCACAATGGGGGTGTCATTGCATTGTTTCTCTCTCACTTCTACACGTAGCATGGAAATCTCTCTCTCATTGTACATACAGATGTGTGCACACATATTGACACCCAACCACCCACCCACACACCCCCTGCCCTCCCAAGCTCTGCATTAAAATTCATATACACCGCTCAATTCTTATCAATACATAAGTCCCGATCCATGTTCCTTGCTTTTGTCCCTGCCTGTTCCCATTCCATCCCCATCTCATCCTTGTTCCTCATCCCATGTTTCCATGGGGAGAGGCCTCTCCTGCACATATTAGTCAGCGGAGTGCACAAGTACCACACTGGCATTGTTCCTATGCATGTACATGATATCTTATGAGTTGAATGAAGAGCAGTTGTACTGAGACCCTCCTCCCTGACCCTAGCAAGGAGCGACTGAGTGTTTGAGTGGGCATGAGCTTGGACTTACATGACCATACCATGTGAACATAGGTGTCCAATCATGTGAATCAACTAGCAAGACTTGAACCCTCAAGATTATGAGTCGAAGTTTAAATTGCTAGACTATGACCTTTGGACTACAAAGATTTCTTCTCAAGGTTAGAAGTTGAATGTTATTTGTCTTCCTTGCTTTCTGACATAGATTGATATATCTTTTGTCTGCAAATACTCACTTGAATGATAAATTTGGGATAAGTGGCCTTTTGTCTTTGACAGATAAGGTCTGTATCTGAGCTGTATTTTTAAATCTCCTATACTTTTCTAGAGCGGATTCTTGCACGATGAATCACTCAAATCTCAAATAGATGGTGCTTACTGCTCCAATCATTGGTGGCTCTGTTGATCTCTTTTAATTGGGGTACTAGGGGGATAGCATGAGGCTGAAGTTTGTGCCAGCTGAGTTTTCATTTAACAGAGATAGTAGTTGACTTCTGTTTTGTTATGTTATGAGGCTGAATTCTGTTGATGAAAGTGATGAGATTTTTGCCTGAGTTCTGTCTGGAATGGCACATGTCAGGTTCAGATACACCACATGGCAGGAGCCTTGGCAAAAACATTTCGTTCTGCTGTTGTGGACATTATTAAATCCCTTCCCAAACATCAACAGGTAATTATTGTCGCAGAATTCCTCATCCTTTTCAGTATTAATGTTTGAGTTTGAGAGAGATTGCCCAAATACTTGGAAACTGTTAATTACGAGTTTTCCATCTGATAGCTTTGTAGTTAAGCCGTGTATTTGTACCATGGGATTGTCCTGTGGTGCCATAAATAATGGCATCATGTCTAGCTCATGGTTCCATTTGTGGTGTATGTTGCTTTGCTTCTTGACAGTTGCAGTTCTATCTGCAATGCCACACTTGTTCTAGGATCGAGGGTGTTGTCTAAGGGTAATATACCCCAGCTCACTGCAGAGGAGAAACAAGAAATCTAAGTTGCCATCATGAGAGTTCATTTGGTCATGAAACACATTCTATGTACTTAAATTGGTGTTGTTTTGGTGACTGTCATGGTGTTTAAACATTGTTTTCTAATGGAAATTACATCCAGAGGTGTCACATGCAGCTGTTTGTTTGTTTTATCATAAGAAAAAATTAGTAATGAAGCTACTATCTATTCTGTGTGTTTGAACATTGGTGTCTATGGGAACTACATGCAGATGGTGCTGTGTGCAGCTGTTCGTTTGTTTCGTCAGAAGAAAAAAGACACAACACTTGGACAGGTCTGCATATTCTTCAGACTAAAATGTATGAATTGCATTTGAGTTCTCCAAATACTTACAGTGAAGGAAGGAAGAGGGTATCTCCAAAGTGATCTACTGAAGGGAGAGGGGGAGGGAGAGGTTAACGTTTAAAGAGATTGTGTGTGACAAAAGAACAATTGATCTTACAGTCCTGTCAGCTCAAATGGAAAAAGCAAAAACATTCAAAGTCATTTTGTGGCCATTTGGGTGGCTACTGCAAAACTATTTAAGAATTCAAGCCCTGGCCTGGGTTCCTGAGGAAGTCAGTGCTGTGCTATAGAAGCATCAGATCTGCGAGGTTTAGTTGATGTGTTTGAAAGATCTTATACATTTGACCTCTACTGTACGCAGAGTGTATCAAATTGTGTTAAGACACTTATTGACTTGCTAAGGTGTTCCGTGTCAGAAGTAAAGAATGTGAGACTTGTTGGATGTAAGCTTCTGTTCTCGGATGCAAGTTGGCCTTCTGCATTGGTGCATCTTTTAGAAGCATTGGTGGGAATAGTGGGGTGGTGGTTTCTGTCTTGTCAATTTAGCTGTCTTGTGCAAAGGATCTTGAAGAGGGGACTTCAGGCGGTATTAAAATTGTGGGCTGTAATTCCTTCAGTCCATTATGCCGTGCAATCCAGCTAAAACCCAGCTAAGTATATTTGGTATAGATGCATCTACAAGTAATGATGCTCAGATGTGTTTGTTAAGTACTGGTGCTGTATGGAACTATCTGACCAGATTAAAGATTTGTGTAGCTCCAAGACCACCTTTAACGGTTACAGATGAAGTGGTCGATTGCCTGGTAAATGTGAAGAGTATGCAGTATCTATATGTTTGTCTCAACATGGAAAAACCTTGGTCCCATATGGAACATAACAACATGATCTTTGCCTCTGGAATTCTGTCAACGAAATTTGTATCTCATAACAGAGACCTAATGGTGGTCCCTGCTTTACAGCAAGTGTTGCAAGCTCCTTCAACTTGCATAATGTTTCAGAGGTCAAATTTACCCTGTCATTGGTTCAGAAGTCCTAGAACCCAAGCCATCTTGAGTTGTAAGTAAGCTCTTCAGCCTGAGCAGCAGCAATATCCATGTTGGCTATAGTTTTTCAAGTGAGCTTCGCTTTCCAGTGAACATTAGTTTACTGACGAAGTTATGAGCTGTGTTTCTTTCTTTTTCCCAAGTACAGAAAATTCTTTTAATAGGTGCCACAGTGAATAAAGAAACTGTCATATCTTCTCCATAGAGTGAATAAAGAAACTGTCAAAGTCAATGAGTTTCATTTAAGGAAAACTAAAAACATGTGTACCGATTCAGCTTCAGCCAAAACCCATTGTGTTAACAGCCTAAATGTCTTCTTTTCAGCTTAATGGTGGGTATCTAGACTTTTGCAAGTCCACGGACATGCCTGCATTGTCAGCTCCGGAATTTTCAAGTGTTTGCAGGGTTCTTGCCGATCAGGTACTTGACTTGATGATGTATGCTCGTGCCACCCTTGTTTGATCCTTGCTTAAAACAAAAAACTGTGTTTATGAGTTGCAGGGACTTCTCAATCTGGGTTCTTCACGAGAAGAAAGGCTACGGAGAGTGACTTTGCAAGTGGATCAAGAGGACATAGTTTTCTCTCTGCAAGTAAAATCATTAGCGACAACAATCTCTGCTTATCATACATCGTGTTTTTGCTAGCTGATGATTCCTTGATTTGTTTCTTGGTGAATGCAGTCGGTCCGCTTCTTCTGCAACCATCTCACCTGATATTGGGGCCATGGCTGCTTTGTACTTTTAACCTCGTGCTGCCGCATTAGAGAGGAGCAATTTATCTCATTCCTTTCCACCTCATCTGTCGTCAGGGAAGCCTGACATCATCTTATTTTATTGCCTGTAACATATAATTGATGATAATTATAGTACATTTTCAGGGAAGGCAGGGGTCTTGCTGAGCTATATTAGACATCCCCCGCCTTTCACGGAGCATATGAACTGTGATGCAATCATCACCACAGGATGAGGGAGAATAAACGGTGGTGCAATCATCACAGCAGGATTACACTTCAAGCCATGTGCCATAGGCCCAGCTATGGTGAACTTTTATGGCAAGAACATTGAGACCTAACGATTCTTCGGGATATAGGATTACCTCAAAGCAATCCCCGTCTAGAGAGGCATCGTTGCCGTATCCAGTGACTTTCAAGAAATGAAGCCTGTACTCTTGGGGGTTTTTCCCCTATACGTTCAAAAGCCATGGGGGTAATATGCGGGCGAAGTGTTTATTCACAGATGCTATTCATTTAAGGTGGCTGTAGCAAGAGTTACCTCTCAATAGACGGGTTCAGAATGCTATTTATTTGAAAGAAAGCTAAGTGCGACAGCATTCTCTCTCTCTCTCTCTCTCTCTCTCTCTCTCTCTCTCTGTGGCACGCGCTTGCATGCATCTCACCTATCCAGTGTGCATAGGATTGCCAGACATTAGCAAAGGTCTTTAAAGCACTTCATCTGTGGAGTAGCAGAGTCACTGGTGGAGACCTGCTAGGAGTTTTATCAGCTGAACTGTTAAGAGCATCTAATGTTAGACCCCTTTTCATCCACAGTATTCATTTACGATCTTTCCTTTAAAATTTTCATTAAAGGACCGAAAACTTGTAGTTCGGTATTCAACACCTTGAAATATAAGAATGCATGCCTCACAAGTCATAATCAACTGAAGGAAACTAGTGAGACCTGCAGTTAGGATTACTTTAGGATTAGTTAATGCCATCCTAAATCTTAATTCTCCGTGTGCTTGTTCTTGAATATTTCACTAATGTAATTTATGTTTATTGCTTGAAAACAAGCAATTAACAATGTTCGTTGCTTGAAAATAAGAAACTTACAATGTTTGTGGATATTGATATCCCTTGTGTGGGTACCCTTAGACTTAAGTTGGTGTGGAGTTGATACATTGGGTCTGTCTACACTTGTGGGGCTTGGGGCTACTATTTGAGGGAATGAGGCCAATGATTTCTCCATGGTATGGGTGGATGTGGCAAAAGGTAGCCAAGGAAAGAAGGGAAGCAAAGACTTTGAGGCACAAAAGGAATGCAATGGGGATGGGTGGACATTGGTTACTAAGCAAAAGGGGAGGAAGCAAGGCATTGGGGGTGGAAATAACGTGCATGAAAGGTGCATGAGATGTTGCATACCGCATTAGGAACTCTTGGCATAAAGCTGCCATTCCCAAAAATAGTTGTGGAAGAGCTAGCTGAATTGCCCAACTTAATCGTCTCTCTTTGGACCATATTAGCAAATAATACTTGAGGATGGATGCAAAATTCAGATGTGTCCAAGTCTAGTTTTGAGGGCTTCAAGAGAAAAATTACTAGTTTAGAGGCACAAGTGCATGCTAGTAGGCAATCAACTTGGGGCAATGGTTCAACCTATGTAATGATTGATAAGGTTTGTGGTGAGAAAAGCTTGGTAAAAGGAGGATTGGACAACATTCTTAAGCTTAATATCAATGATAAAAAATCAAATGAAGTTGGCAACCTACAATACTAAAGGATGAGTGGTGCTTTCAAGAGAAGCATCTTTTGGAGATGGCTCTAGTCCTAAGGCTTTGATGTTGTCTTGACGCAAGAGCACAAGTTTCATGCATGGGGTGGTTAATGTTTTGACTACAAGGGATTCAAGTGCTTTGTTGGAGGTAGTATAGTAAAAGGATCGAAATGTCACAATCGTGAGGGATAATAGAGATCTATAAATTGTACACCCCTTTGAAGTTAGTCAAATTTTGGTGATTGAGGCAAGTTGGAATAAACAAAGGATAATCCTTGTCAATATATATGGTGCACGACAGCAGGGAGAAAGATAGTGAGGAGCAAAGCCAATAGAAGGCCTTGTGGTTGGAGATTTCAATATGATTATAGACTTGGATAATGCTTCAATTATTGCAATCTTATGTCATGGAGAACTCATAGCTTGGCTCAATCCAATCAAAAAACACGGATTGACTAACATGATCAATCTCTTGTAGATGGAGAAGGAAGCTTACACATACAACTTAATGAGCCATGTGGGATATTGAGCCAAATTAGATTGTCGGTATAGTACCAATACAAGGAATTGGCTCCTATTGGTATTGAAAATAGAGGTAGACTATACAATTCATCTACAGTCCTACACTTGAAGGTTGTGAAATTGATCAAAATTGAAAGCTCACACATGGTTGGTTGTGAATGCTCGACATTATATGTAGGTAACCTTTGGATATATGGTGCATGGAGCCATTTGCAAACCAAAGGATGATGTGATCAGACAACATTAGGATCCATGGCTTGAATTTGCCAACACTTTTTAGAATCGCATTAGCTTGCATTGAACTTGGCTATGTTAGAAGGAGAGGGATGCTTGTGGTTAAGGGTAAGTATAAGTTGAAAGCCAAAGAGGTTGTTAAGGCCCTTAGGAGGTTGAAAGAAATGATGGCGAGTCGATCTTTGGGCATGGTTTTAAGAGGACCATTCTAGATACTTATCATGAATGCGCATTGAATGAAATGGCTTCATCTCCCACTATAGAATGGGAGGCACTTGAGGGGACCTCTATGGTTGGAACTTCTAGTTCTAGTGAATGTGTAGAGGGTTCTCCACCAAAGGAAGTCTACAAGGTCTATTTAAATGAGCCAATTGGGGGTGGATGATAGGATTCACAATGTCGATGTGGTAGAATGAAATCTTGGGACTTTTGATGATCCTTGCTTATTTCAAGATGATATTATGTTATCTAAAGTTGAGCAAAAGGATTATGTGAAACTCTTATTGGAGTTTAGGGATGTTTTTGCATGGACCTATGATGAGTAGAAGGGGATTTCCCCCATTATTGCCATGCACATGATCCCATTAAAGAAATGGAGTAATGATGATCCTTGCTTATTTCAAGATGATATTATGTTATCTAAAGTTGAGCAAAAGGATTATGTGAAACTCTTATTGGAGTTTAGGGATGTTTTTGCATGGACCTATGATGAGTAGAAGGGGATTTCCCCCATTATTGCCATGCACATGATCCCATTAAAGAAATGGAGTAAGCCGGTGAGACAAGGTTAGACGAATGCCTTTTGAGATTTGAGAGCCTCTTTTTGAGGAACCGATGTATTTAGAAAGGTTGGATTGATATTCCCAATGAAGAATATTGAATGGTGCTCAATGTTAGTAATTAGGAAAGCCTCTTTTTGAGGAACTAATGTATTTAGAAAGGTTGGATTGATCTTCCTAATGAAGAATATTGAATGGTGCTCATTGTTAGTAATTAGGAAAAATAACAACCAAATCCATCTATGTGTGGAATTTAAGGTGCTTAACAAGTAGATACTTTGGTACTACTAGGTATCTTTGCAGTTGTAAAGATATAGAAGACTTGGCTTCTTCTAGGAGCCTTTAGAATTGGTGTTTTGGATAGTTTCATATTTGCATCATCAAATGCTACATTGGATTATGTCCACTCAAAGGCATGGATGTGTGGCATAAGATTCATCAAAGGCAATTGATGAACCTTCAATAGTATCCCGTTTTGATGAGATAAAACTATGAACCTCCCTAGGGTTGGTGGGTGGGCTCATCGCTACAATAACAACTACCTTCTCAAGATTGGTAGAACGTTAGTGACGAGAGATGTATTCTTTCATTGACTATTAAGAAGAACAACCAAATCCATTTGTGTGTGGAATTTAAGGAGCTCAACAAAGAGACGGTCGAGGATTGTTATATCTTTTTCCTTTATTGATCAGATCTTGGATCAATTGTGGTAGGGTGAGAGATGTATTCTTTCATGGACTATCTTGTGGTTTACAACTAGATGGCTATAATTGAGGAAGACAAGTTGAAAGCGATGTTCATTATAGTCTTTGATACTTTTGTGTATCGTGTTATGATCTTTAGTTTGTGTAATGATCTTGATAGAGGATGATTGATAAGACCTTTAGTGATATTTTGCTAGAGAATCCTAAGGTGTTTATAGACGATTTAGGAGTTGCTATGGATAGCTCATTGTATTTTGTAAATGCTCTAAGAGACATCGAGAGTATTATATTACACTTAATCAATAGAAGCGCATATTTGGAAGTGAGTGTAGTTGGCATTCTACCGATCCTTAAAAGATAGTTGTCATTGTAGCGATGAGCCCACCCACCAGCCTCAAGGAGGTTCATAACTTTGTCTCATCAATGGGATATTATTGAAGGTTTACCAATGCTTTGGTTGAGTCATTGCCTTTGATGAATCTTATGCCACAGATCCATGTCTTTGAGTTGATAGAATCTTCAACGTGGCATTTGATGATATAAATATGAAATTATCCAAAATGCCAATTCTAAAGGCTCCTAGAAGAAGCGAAGTTTTCTATATCTTTATGGTTGCAAAAATGCCTAGGATTAGTTAATGCCTATCCTAGATTTGGGAAGTGTAACTTTATCATACTATTGTGTTTGCAAGTTGAAAGTTAGAAGTTTCACAGTTTTGTTGTAGCTATTCAAATAAGATCTATTTGGCTATAGTTTTGGCCACTAAGAAGTTTAGGCATTATACCTTGTATGAGGTGGTATTTTTCACAGAGGTCAAGAGGTTATGTATCTTGTTGAACAAGCTCAAAATCCTTGATTGCCTAGCTAATTGCTTGATCTCCTTTTAAGAATATGATTATGAGATTCAGAGTAAGCCATTGAAGTTACATGGGATTATTGAATGTTTAGTGGACTTCAATGAGAGTTAGGGTAAGCCATTGAAGCTATAGGGAATTGTTGAATGTTTAGTAGACTTCAATGAGCCTAAAGAAGAGTGGGTTGATATCAGTGAATTGTGAGGATTTGTGTACAATTGATACAATCTCTATTCTCTTGAGGTATGCTTCCCCATTACACATTATTTATCCATAGGCAACTCGATGGAAAATCTATATTGGTCAAAAAAGAAGAAGATTAAGTAGCAAGTACTCCAATTTTCTTTAATAGTGGGTGTCTTGTACAAAAGGGGTATGGAGGAAGTGTATTGTCGATGTGTGGTACCTAAAGAGATGTCATTCATTTTAGAAGAATGCTATGATTTGGCATGTGGAGGTCATTTTGTGGGACAACTTACTACCTAGAAGGTTGTGTATTGGATATTGGTAGCCAATGGTTTTTTAGGATTCTTTTGGATATGTAAAGTGTTGTGATCTTTGTCAAAGACATGACACTATGGAAAATTGAAGATAATCTGTCAACCTCATTCTAGTGACATTGGCCTTTGAAAAATGGGGCATTGATTTTGTTGGACTGATACATCTTTTCTAAAAAATGCGGAAATAGTATTTTATTGTGGCAACAAACTACTTCATGGAGTGGTTTGAAGACTAGGTTTTTTAGGATTCTTTTGGATATGTAAAGTGTTGTGATCTTTGTCAAAGACATGACACTATGGAAAATTGAAGATAATCTGTCAACCTCATTCTAGTGACATTGGCCTTTGAAAAATGGGGCATTGATTTTGTTGGACTGATATATCTTTTCTAAAAAATGCGGAAATAGTATTTTATTGTGGCAACAAACTACTTCATGGAGTGGTTTGAAGACTATGCTACTATGAATGATAATGCTTAGGAAAAGATTGATTTCACCTTAAAATAAATTGTATGTTGATTTGGTTCACCAAAGGAGTTCATTTCAGATTGTGGTACACACTTCTTAAATAAGGTCATATTTTCTTTGATTGAAGCTTTAAAGATCAAGCACTATAAAACTACTCCTTATATCCCCCAAGTGAATGGGCAAGTAAAGAGCACCAATAAATTACTTGTGAGGATTTTGTTAAAAATTTGTGTTTGACGGTAAGCATGATTGGGTAAGAAATTATATGTGGCTATCTAGGCATATAGTACAATCTTGAAGAGAGCAACATGGCACACCCCATTCAACTTTGTATGGGGAGAAATGTGTCTTGCTCTTGGGAATTGAGTTGCTTATAATAAGGTTCGCAATGAATTAATTTTTAGGTGAAGAGGAGGTGCTATGAGAATAGCTTTTTTTGGTGCATCTTGATGAAACCAAATTGCAAGCTTTACTACATTTGAAGGTTGGGTAGAAGCAAATGAAAGTGCTTCATAAATTTCATGCTAAAAAATATAAATTTAAAAATGGACAAATGGTTCTCTATTATGATGCATTGGTAACTATTCCCAAGGAAATTACAACCCAAGTGGGATGGCCTTATAAAATTTGTACATATAGAAAAGAAAGGGTATGTGGTCCTTATTGCAAATCTACAGGGAGTAGATTCTCAAAACAAAATAAATTTCAAGTAAATTAATTCCTACTATATATAAGGGGTTGACATGAAGCTTGGTGCCTTTGCAAGTGTTTAATAACATAGGCCAAACTTGCAAAGAGTATCAAGGTTGGATGGGGAAACCAATTCCGTATTTAGAGTATCCATACTTAAAACAATGTTATCATCAAGGAAGAGTTATCCAGTGGAGTAGAGGTTATCAAGTTATTGAGTGGCTAGATGGTTCTTTCACATGGGTTGCCATCAAAGACCCTCCTCGTTAAGCCATTACAAAGGTGAGCATTTATCTAGGTGCCAGTTTCACCAACAATATGTTAGAATACAAGGTCTTAATGATAGGGCTAAATCTTGTTAGACATGGTGGTATTCGTCATTTGCCAATGAAAAGTGACTCACAATTGGTAATCAATCAATTGAATGGGATTACAATATTCATGATCCTATTGTTTATATGTAATAGTTGCTTTGGATATGTTTGGGACATTTGAGTTGGTAACATGCTAGTTAATTCCTCATTAGTGGAACCACTTTGTGGATTCCTTGGTGAATTATACTTATGTTGAAGATGTGTTCTTTGACTATGGTCATGAGGGCCTTTTAAGCTTATTTGATGATATTAGTCTCAAGCTACTTTGAGAATTTCTCTTCGCTAAAAATGTCCTTCTTAGGTCATCGATGATTGGTATGGGTGATGAGTCAGGTGGCTGTGGACTACCTTCTAATTCTTTATTGGATGCATTAGATCATTCAATGCCATATTCGTTGGACATGCCTTACAATTTATACATGGGAAATAATTTGATGCATTTAGTATGGGGGCCTAGATGGTCCATCCCTTGGTCTAGGAATTGTGCATTACGTGAGATTTGTAGGGATCAAGGGAGCGTTTCTCACTCAGCACTACATTGCTAACTATTGTGCCAACTTGATATATTTCATTAGGCTAAGAGGACTATTCCATTCTCTTTCTTGGGTGTGAGGGCTCTTGACATGTGCACCGTTGTTGAGTTTTGTTATCCAGATTGTTCAGTTCACATTCAATGAGGTATCTGAGAGTTATGAAGTGGATTCTTGTTGATATTAAGTATCTCTATCCCTTGCCCATGCTTTGTTTATCATTTTCTTTTGAGCTAAAGGGGTGCTAATTATTTGTGATGTGTTATATAGATCTAATACCAAGATTTGGGCTAGGGATTGAGTGGTCTCTTTGAGAGGGATGCATCCATTGCTTTTCCCTTTCTTAACAGTGCTTGTAAGTTGAACACAAGTACCATTTTAGTTAGGTTGATGGTCAATAGGTGTCAGTATGCTTTTACACCGTGTTTTGTCTTGTCAAGTTATGCTCGTGGATGTGATAGGTTGAGTCCTCCTTTCTCGTGGTTGTCAATGAGAGGTGATTTATAACAAAATTTGAGTTAGTTTATGGGATGTGGGAGTGGTTTTTGAAGATTTGAAGTTCAAAATGAAGATCAAAGATGCAAATGAAGTCCATTTTGCAAGGTATCCAAGGTGCAATTCATGGTGCAATTTAAAGGCAAAGGCAAGATAGAGTGCAAATTCAGTATTATTGTGGGAAGTGTCACAGTGGTCCAACTTGTATCCCACATTAAAACAATCTATTTCAAGGCAAAACTCATGTTAAAACATTGTAGGCAAGAGGGAAATAGTGGCAGGACATTTGCATGGCAAAAAATGGTCCAAATTTGAGTGGACATGGACCAATTTTAAAGGGGATGTGTGGTGAAGCTGTGAAAAGGCATGCTTTTTGAAATGATCAAATTATGGAAATAGGAGGAGAATGAAGAAGAACAAGCAAAAAACTCACGCCATCATGCATCGAAGAGGATGATCATCTTCTTTGCATTATGCATCGTTTGACAATCAAATGTTTGGAGTAAAGGCACATGCACCTAGCTACCCATGTATTCATTACATTGAAAGTACCTGCACACCTCTACATTGTAGGTGGTGGGTGCCAATCATTGTCACTTCATTATTTATTCTTTCAGTGGCATTTGAGTAAGGGAAGGCCAGTCACTTATTGTGACAATTGGAGTTCCCATATCCTGTGTCTCTTGCTCTTGCTCTCTTGCTTCTTTCACCATAGGTCTTACTTTAGCTCGCATGCTTCCTCTTAGGGCTTCTCCCTTCACTAGTATCAGAGCTTTGGATGGGAGCAACATTCCTTTAGCTTGCATTTGAAGACCTACAATAGAGGTTTCATTCGTAGTTGTGGCTTCTTCACTTGGGGTATGATTTGATTCTAGCTTCTTCGAGGTTCATCAGAGCTTGTTGGGACTTTATCTAAGGCTTCATTGAACCTTCCACAAGCTACATTGGTGATCATTATACTTAATGTGGATAATGGTATTAATCATAGTCAGGACCAGCGTGTTTCAAACAGCTTGTGCTTGACTTTCACAGCAGCTCCCCTCTTCCATCAAACAACTCTATTGTTTGCTATATTACTTGGCAACACTTGGCTAGTTGCATTGAACATTGGTGAAGCTCCATTGTGCGCAGCCCACCCATATTCAGCCCAAACAAGGTAGTGTAATAATAACAGGTTGCACTTGATCTGTTGTCTTGGCACCTGGTCTTTCTTTTGCAACTCCTGTGGCTCTTAGCAGGACTTGGATCATTGGAAAATTATTAAACATTCCTCAAGCATCATTAGATATCCTTTGGGAAGTCTCTTTGAGGTGTAATATCTCTATTCTTTGCTGTACTTTACAATAGACTTGTTGTCCCACATCTATGATAGATCTTTCTCAAGGATTGGGGATCACTCTTGTCTCTAACAAATGCTCGTATGCCTATGCATTAGTGCTGAATCATTCAAGGATGTATGGACATACTTTGGGATTGATTTGCGTTCTCATTGACTTGATTTTGATAGTTATCTTATTGCTATATATTGTGGACAACATTTATTATAACAACAGGTCAGACATTTCATCTACGGTTTGAGCTCTTGATGGACATTTGCATTGCCCGTACGACATGTATTTGATACTCAACAGTTGGTGGATGTTATGAAATTGATCCGACATGCTTTGGGGCTGATCTTGAGGTTGCATTGGCTCATTTTCTTGACAATTTTATTGCTCCTGATGTATGACATTGATTCTACAAGTCTTATTTATGCTGATTGGATGCTATTGAGCTATGATTTGACTTGGTTACATGTATTGGAGCATTGGACTTTTCTTTGGTTTGCTTCCATGCTCTTACATGTAGGCTTGAGGATTATTGAGGTCTTATGACCGCGGATGTATGTCACATGTATCTTGGATGTTTGGATGCTATACAATGACATATTGAGCTAGCATTGCTCATTTGGCATTTGCTTTTGTTCCAGTGGGAGCCCCTTTCATGAAACTTTGGATATTAGGTAGAGTCGTGGATTAATGTAGTTGAGCTTGAGCTCATTCCATTGAGATTGTTGGGATCCTTGTTTTATGTTTATGCTCTGAGATGCTATTGGATGCAGTTAGTGCCTAGTGGGATGATTTGATCTATGCTTTGAGCCAAGCATCTACATTTGCTGCCAGTTTGTTGTCAGTGATGCGCATACACCCCATATGACCATGTATTGAGCTTCCATTACACTTGCTCAGTCAATTATGTATTTTGTTGTTCTCTTTTGTTATCTTGAGAATGACTATATGCATGATAGTTGTGCCTATTGGATGTATCTCTATTTGACACATTGAGTTTGACAATTGTTGCAAGATATACAAGTCCTACACATTGTGTTTATTAGTGGAGTGGTTTGTATATATCCTAGTTCTTGTAGGATATATGCGGCAGTTTTGCAGATTGTATTTTATCAATTGATTTCTCACACTTGCCTTTGGGTTTACTATTGTCACTATTTTCAGCTTGTTGTAATTATAGGCTTATGCCTCATTTATGAGGGCTGATGCCTTGACTTGATCGTCATTCTTTGGCAGTTAGTGGACAACCCTTATCTTTGTAGATTTTTCTCTATTAGACATTGTCTTGGCTGTACTTTTGGATTGTTTTGTTGTCATTTACAACACCCTATTTATATTGAATTGTGCTTTCATTTCTTACATTATGGCTGATGGGTCAAATGACATTGCTATCTTCAATATTGACAAGTTGGACGGCACAAATTATAACTATTGGAAGGCACAAATCTAATAGGTTCTAGTGTAGAAATTGCAAATTAAGCAATCGAGACATGAGGGTGTAAAGGATCGATCACTTTGATGTAGAGGATTGGGTTAAAGTGGATGAGTTATGTAAATCTACAATCATTTTGTCACTCTATAAGCAAGTCTACTGTAATATTGTCTTCGACCAATAGACTGCCTAGCACTTTTGGGATAATCTTCGTAATGTTTATGATAAGTAAAGCCTTGCATCTTAGATTATTGACTAAAGCAACTCATGGACCTTTGTATATAGGAGGGAACTTCCATGTTTACCCACTTAAAGAAATTTCATTCTATTTTCATCCACTTATCTTCATAGGGGATTGAATTTAAGGACAATATTTCTCCCTTGTTCTTGTTGGTTACATTACCTGAGTCATGGGACACATTTTGTGCTGCTATGTGTGTAAATATGCCTGCTAATGGGCTGAAATTGCAGGATGTAGAGGATACACTCTTGAATGAAGAGATTAACAGAAAGAATGTAGACTAAATCTCTCATGCTTTGACAATGAGAGGCAATAATGGTACGAGTGGTAATGATTTCTATGGGAGAGACTCTTAGAAGTCTCATTGTTAGTCATGTGGACAGTCTTGCAGTAAGTCTTTGGCCATAAGTCCACATTGATATATCACTATTGTGGGAAGCAGGGTCATATTCAACCACCACAATGCAAGGAAAAGGGAAATGATAAAGTGCAAAAAAAGAATGATGATTGTAACATTGTTCTAGCAAGTTTAGTGTCAATATTGAAGAGATTAATATTGTGTAGACTGATTCTGATGTGCAAACTAGTTTTTATGATAACTATGTACTTGTAGCTTCTTCTCTTGATGTTTTGTAGTTGATTGTGGCCTCATCCATCTATGCTCAATGTTGGATAATTTATTGAGGGGCTTCATTTCATGTTACCCCTCATCGAGAGCACTTCTACTTCTACCACAACTTGATATGACCTGTTAGATTGGGTAATGACTTGGCATTGGATATTGTTGGTATTGGAGATGTCAAGCTATAGTTTTCTTAAAGCAGCATGTTTACTTTGCATGATGTATGCCATGTTCCAATTTTGACTAAAAGCCTACTTTTAGTTGGATAGTTGGATGATGCACGTTATGTTGTATCTTTTGGTGATTCCTCATGGAAGCTAATCTATGTGGGAGTCTTATTCTAGCACACGAGGTGCCAAGTTTGGTACTCTTTATCCCTTACTTGCATCCAGGTCCATTGACCATGTTTTGGCAATGGTTGCAGTATCACATGTATTATGGCATTGTTGCCTTGGGTACATGTCATTAAAGGGAATGAAAATGCTTATCCATTTGCAATATCTTTCGTCCCTTGACTATAAGTGTTTTGATTCTTGCCTTTATGGTAGACCTATAGTTTGCATAAGAAGTTTGGCATTATGTACATAGATGAGCCCTTGACTCTTGTTCATTTTGATGTTTGTGGACCTATGCCATGCAAGTCATTAGGTGGCGTGAAGTATTTCATTACTTTCATTGATGGTTACTCACATAAGGTTTGGTCTATCCAATTAAGCAGAAGTCAAAAGTTTTGGCTACCTTTCACCATTGGCTTGCTTTTCTTGAGAGCCGGTTTGGATATAGGTTGAAATGCCTATAATCTGACAATGGGGGCAAATGTGTATCTAAATCCTTTGATTTGTTTTGTAATGAGTGGGGTATTAACCATCAGTTGACCACCCCATATACCCCACCCCAGAATGGTATGACATTGAGTACGTGAATATGACAATTCATGAGCAAGTTTATAGTATGCTTAGCTAGGTAGGCTTACCACAATGCTTTTGGATTGAGGTAGTTACTACTACCATCCATTTGGTTAATGGATCCCCATGCACTACTCTTGATTATTAGGTTGCCAAGGAGATATGGTATGAAAAGCCTCCATCATATGCTCATTTTTGTATCTTTGATTGTGAGGCTTTCTGCCATCTTCCTAAGGAGAAGGGCAATAAGCTAAATTCTAAGTCTATGGAATGCATCTTTCTTGATTATGGGGATGCAAGTGATATGGGCTATCGCCTATGGGATCCACTATCTCAAAAGATCATCTACAACCATGATGTTATTTTCCATAAGGAGAAAACGTATAAGCAGCTTGAGTAGGTTGTTGTGAGGTACATAGGGTGATATTTCAAGAGAAGCCTCTCGTTCTTGTGTAGCTAGCTATATAACATGCAATAGCTAATGCTCCAATGGCCCATGACAGTGATGTTAGATGGGATGTATAGGGCCCATAGCTTGTTTTGTGGCAATATACTAGAGATAGATGTCATGACACTTAGACATCGGTGTGTATCCTCTATGGATTATATTATGGTGATAGCTGCTGATGAGTCTCTATGGATTATATTATGGTGACAGATGCTGATGAGTCTCTTATCTATGATGAGGCCATTCATAGAGGTGAAAATCACTCTTGGGGGAGGGCCATGCAGTCAGAGTATGACTCATAGTAGAAAATCCATATGTGGGATTTGGTTCCTTTGCCTAGTGAAAAACATGCATTGCCATGTAAGTGGGTGTATAAGTTGGAAAGTACCCTTGGATACCCCAAGGCAGCCTATAAGGCCAGATTGGTTGCTAAGGGTTTTAAGCAAGAGCATGGTGTTGACTTCAATGATTCTTCTCTCTTATAGTCAAGATGACTACCCTACGCTTGGTATTGACTTTTTTCATGTAGTTGGATCTAGACCTCTATCAGATGGATGCCAATATAGCTTTCTTATATGGGGACTTGCATGATGAGATTTATATGCAACAACTTAAGGGCTTTGAGGAAAAAGGCAAGGAATACCTAGTGTGCAAGTTGAGAAAGAGTCTTTATGGTCTTAAGTAGGCACTTAGGGAATGGTACCACAAGTTTAGTACTTTCATGTATTCATATGAATATACCTATAGTGACATGGATCTGTGTTTATACATGAAGAAGGCCCATGATAGCAAACTTATGATTTTGGTACTCTACCTGGATGATATATTGATTGTTGGGAGCACGCACGATGAGCTAGATGCCTTGAAAAGTTAGCTGAAGAAGAGCTTTGAAACAAATGACATGGGATAGGCCTCCAATATTATTGGGATGCACATCACAAGTGATGGCTCTAAGGGGCTTCTTTACTTATCGCAGAAGGAGTAACTTAAGAATATCCTTGAGTGGTTTCATATGTAGAATGTTAAGCCTATTGGCTATTCTTTATCTTCTTATGTGAAGTTTGGTCAAGTAGATTGTTTGTAGTTTAATCAACAAAAGGTCAAGATGGCCAAGGTCCCTTATGCATCCACACTGGGCAGTTTGATGTATGCCATGATAGCCGCTCATCTTGACATAGCATTTGTAGTGGGAGTTGAGGCATGCTATATGGCTACACTTGGAAGATAGCATTGGGATGTTGTGAAAGGTATCATGAGGTACCTTAAGGTTACTGCAAATATGTGTATATGTTATGGTGGACATGATAGAGGATTCGTGGGCTACACCTACTCTTATTATGCAAGACATGTAAACAATAGGAAATCCACCTCTGGCTATGTCTTCACTTTTGCTAGAGGTGTTATTTCATGGATGTACAGGGTGCAAAAATACATAGCCCTATCCACTACTGAGGTAGAGTATATTGTAGCTATTGAGGCTTGCAAGGAGGCTCTCTAGTCAGGTCATCTACATGTAGACCTTGGATTATTGATGTCGTTCTACATTGCATTTGGATTCTATGAGTGCTATTCAGTTGGCCAAGAATTTGGTCTTCCATGTGAAGACAAAGCATATTGAGGTGCGTTACCACTTTATTAGAGAGGTCATTGAGGACAAGCATTAGGGGAGATTTGGACTTAAGTTTAGGCCTTTTAGTTTTAAAGAGAGAAAGCCTCTCATCCAATAGGAGAGAGCTATCATTACGATTTTTCAAATTTGAAGTATTTTACCTCCTTTTTATAGATTTTAAAAAGCATTTTTAGGTATTTTTGGAGGAATTTTTTTAAAAGACACAAGAAACAAGAGGTATTGGTATAATTAAAGACACTAGATGGAGATATTTCTTGTCAGCCCCATAGTATCCTAGTCATTTTCTTGAATTCTTGAATAATACACTTGAACATTTTTCCTCCATTGTACTATCCCTGTATTTTTTGTGAAAAGCTCAAATAGCTCAACAAAGTGCATGTTCTCTCTCCATTTTTGCACAAGATTTGCTATTCTCTCTTTTGACTCAATGTCTTCTTTTGCTTCATCTTCTATGTCAATGGAAGCTTCACATCCTTGGCATCCTTTCTCTTTCATCAGAGCCATAGAAGCTTCTCATCCTCAACATCCTTCCTATTCTATCAAAGCAATCACATATATAACAAATTTGATCTTGACAATAATAGGTGGATTCCTACTACCATATTTGTTAGTACTTGGGTTATGTTGCCAGCAAAAAAGAGGAGAAGACGTGGAAATGAATTCATTGACACTTACAAGGGGCGAGTCAAGGATTTCAAGCTTGAAGGATCATGGAAAAAAATCAAGGAGGTGCTTATACAACATGCATATATGCACTCAAAACTTCGCTTTAGAATTGGCCCATTGACATGCCACACCATAGACCAAACTGTAAGCTCAAAAAATTTCAATAGCTTTCAAAAGGAGCTTTATTTTTCAAGAATTTGTTGAAATTTGTTTGTGTTTGTAGATACATATTCGTCAAACCTCAAAGATTGGCAACTTGTCAAAAGCATAGTTGGAATCTTTGATGCATTTCATGGCTCTATTGGTGAGCAATTGTATAGAGTGACCTCAAACAGGTCATTGATTGAGGAAGAGGTTTTCTTTTATTAAAAAATTTACAATGCACCATCAAGCATGACAATGTTTGGATCTCTTAGGCCTCTTCCACTCCTAGCTGGATAGTGCATAGTGGCCAATTCCAGAATAGAAAACATGTGAATCTTTTAGATTAAAGATTTATGTAGATATTCAAAGATACATGCGAGCTAATATAGCAAGTTAATAAGTAAAGATCAAAATCTTTATGCCATTACGTGTTTTTTTGGACTTCTTTTATGATGAGGAAGTTCAAAATACATCTTCAATGTTCATATGCAAATCAGAGAAATGTATGGACTTCCTAGGTTAAAGCTGGGATACAAAAGAAGTTTGTGGGGCAACGTCCAAAGTGGAACATAAAGACATTGTTTGTAATTATATGATTGCATCACAAAATTTTATTTCACTTTTTGTTACATGAGATGGCATTATGTGGATGGAAAGATTATAGCAATTGATCAAGACTTACAAGATGACACTAATAATCCTAAGACAATGTTAGAAGCTTGCTTAGAGGATGAGCTCTTAATGATGCTCAATGTGAGGTCAAATGTCTATTTACATCAAGTGGGAATAGACCTAGCAAATGAGGGCCTAAATATCCCTATTGCTTATTTCTTTAAGTGCAATGCTTATAAGGTAAATAGAATATGTAATCCAAAATTATGGAACATCGTCTAATATACATTTTTTAATTTTGCTAATAATATTAATCATAGTGAACCTTATGTGTAGGTGTCCCATAGAAAAGAGATAAATACTTTATGTAGGGACATTTCCAGTAAACAAGTTTTTCTCTTGCCACAACTTATCCAATAGAAATACAAATGCAATAGTTATAAATAAGATGAAAGCAATATACAAATAATTTGAATTCCATTGCCAGTGATAGTAATTTGATTACAAAGTTGTTTTGTATATATAAGAGGGAAATTTTTGATTTGAATACAAAATTTTGGTGTATTTACAATCTCTGCATTCTCTATTTATCCAACATTGGTGCATTCGAAGTCTTGCAATGTTAGTTAGGTCCAGATCATCTAAGTCTATAGTATTCTGATGGGGTTCTAGCCTTCTGACTTCTCTAAGTATTTGGCATGGTGGTGGAGGCACATAGGTAGGTGGTATGGAATCATCTCGATGTGAAATGCAATTGATCATATTTTCAATCATCTCGGCTCTAAACAGACGAAGGTTGTCATTTGTGTAATTTGCTAAGTGATCACCCTACATAAAATCATACAAAATGTGCCTAAGTCATAAATGTCATGCACCGTTAAATTAAGAAAAACTAAACTTACATTACTTGTTTGTACCTCGAGTAGATGCTATAGGAGTAGTTTGTCATTGTAGCAAACTCTTTATCCACATGTGTGGTCATCACCTTGCTCTGGCAGCCTACAATTGATTATTCTTGTATTTTTTAACATTTCGTACTCTTAAATCATAATCTCAAAGCCCTTGATAAGTTTCTCAACAGATTTGTTTTGGTAAAGAAAAACAAGGTTAGTATCTCTCTTCCTCCTCCTCTCTCTATCCCTCTCCAATGGGCTTAAGGAACTTAATTTTTCACATTATCATGACACTCGTCTATTGCATTGTTAATAAAGCATCTCTTTATTCGAATGCCATACGCTATTAGGCTCCAGTGAGATCTAGATGGCAAGGAGGAGAACAAAATTATGAGAAAAAAAAATATTTGATATAACTTAGAAGAAACATACCAAAGAGTTTCTTACCTCTCATTGTATGCTATCACAAGATACTATACAAGATTCAAATTACAATCTCCATACAATGGGTATACATCCACAAGGGATGTTCTCTCCTAGATCAACATCACAAACAGGAGAGAATCTATGATGAAAATATTCTCTTGTACATGAAAAGGAATGCTTACAAGAAGTAAGCTGCAAAAGCAAATAAATAGTAAGTTTTAAGCCCATCTACTTATAAGAAAACAATGTAAATTTTTAAAGTTTATGATTTCACAATATATCGTAAGACCACATTCATCACATGATCATTGACCTCCTTGTGAAGGTTTGCAAGGACAAGAGTATCCTCCTCACTAAAGTGAAGTTGCTATTGTTGTTGGTGAGGCCTTCTAAGAGGTAGCACAACATCAAAGCATGGGCCGGGCATCTCTATGGCTTTACGGTTCTTCTTATGCGTGCTAATGTACCTTTCTCTAATCTCCTGAGCCTCTTTCTCTTAGGCCTCTCCCTCGTATCTATTTACATGGCCTCTATCTCACTTGTCTCCCCTTGGTCTTGGATTACCCTCTCAACATCTAGCCTTGTATTGTGGGGATGTGAGGGTCCTGTGATATCAGTCACCTTCACCTTTCTGGTCTTTTTTAGGGGAGGCATCTCCAAAATTCCCTTCATTTTTCTTAATTGATGCCATTAGGCTCAGCAATTTGTCGTATCTAAACCTTATAAGCCTAAGGGATGTGGAGTCCCTTGGAAAAACTGTGACCCTATGCGCATGAGCTACCAAAATGTATGCATCTTGGAAGAATTCCATTAGAAAGTTTTCAGTAGCTTCATGCATTCAATCTAGTGTTGAGGAATGCCAATGGAAGTCTAGATTGCTCCTCTTTTACAACCCTAGTGTTGCTAATGGTATGCTCATCGATATTCATAATCCTCCTTAGCTCCTTAAAGACAGAGGCATGTTGCTGGTATCGCTTCCATCGACCTCTGGCCTGCAATGTAGAGATGCTCTTCCTAGTATTGGGTTCTTGCTGCATGCTCAATTCAATGGTCGATCCTTGTTGTGCAACGTGCAGGTCTTTGGAAGATACACGTCTCATGATTTGCTTTGTCCGAGCCATGTCTATGAAAATGTACAAAGACAATATAAGAACCCCAAATGGAGGAAAGGAAAAAAAAACTAGAAAAATGGAGTAAAAGAGGCCAAGAACTAGCACAATGCAAGGGAGGGGGATTTCCGAATTAGAACCCTCCCCCCCCTTGTAGAGCCATAGCCTCCTCCCCTCGCATCATGCAAGTTCCTCCCCCCTTCAGTGGGAGCTACATCACATGAGAGGAGGGGTCCCAAATTAGGAGCCTCGCCAGTGGGAGCCACACTATGCAAGGGGAGGGGCTTCCTAATTATGGAAACCCCCCCTCCCCTCTCTAGCATGTTGTGCAGTCCTCCCTCCCCCAGCAAGAGGCACACAACATGACCGAGGGGGGGGGGGGAGGGGAGGGGGGACCATACAATGCAAGGAGGGGGGTTCCGAAATTTCAAGATTCTGCCCTTGTGTTGTGTGGATTTCTCTAGGGGGAGTGGGACTGCACGATGTGAGAGAGGGACCTCAAGATTTTGGGACCCCCTCCTTGCATTGTGCAGGTCCTGGGAGGCTCCCTTAGATCCAAACAACATAAGGGGGGAGGTCTAAAATGTAGAAATGTCCCCCTTGCATTGTGTAGGGCTTTGCTAGTGGGAGAGACTCACCATAGTTTAGTATTGAGAATGTTCGGAATGATTTTGCTAAGGGGGTTTGAGATGTATACAACATGTGAAATGAAATTTTAACTTTTAAATTTGGGCCATATAAGGTGATTGCATGTGCTGATGTCATTTTATACCATGTTAGCAAGAAACATTCACCCACACGTGTGAAGATTAATGGTGCATATATGTGCCATGTGTCCACCAGTGAGGTCTCTTCACATGCATCGAAATGATTGCGTATGTACCCACCACATGTGCAATATCCAATGCTATAAAGGCTGGAGCGAGGGCCACATCCGCCCTCCATTTCACTCACTCACTCACACACACACACACACACACACACTCTCTCTCTCTCTCTCTCTCTCTCTCTCTCTTTCTTGTTCTACTCTTGCATGTGCATGCTCTCTCTGTCTCTCTCTCTTTGCCCAACTCATGTTGTGTGCCTGCCCTCTTCTCTTACTTCTACTATCAAAGACCCGCTCTCTTCTCCCCCTCTTGCTATCGAAGGCTCATCCAGTTTCCCTCCTTAGACGAGGTCCTCAGTGCATTCTCTTTTGGATTATTATTATTGATTTGGTATTGTTTTCTTTATCATCTTTTGGGTTATTCATATCCCCCTTGCAAGGGACCTAGACAAACAAAAGGGGAAAGGGGGACCTGCACAATGTGAGGGGGTATCATTTTCCATCCCCACTCTTTCAGATTGTGCAAGTCTCCCCCTCACACAAGAAACCTCCACAATGTGAAGGGGGGGGGGGGGGCTCAAGATTTGGGCGCGCACCTCCTGACATTGTGTGGGTCCCTTGCGCACAAGGGGGGACTTGGACAATGCAGGGGGGGTGCAAAATCATGATGCCCCTTCCCCCTCACATTGTGTGGGTCTTCCCCCCACAACATAAGGGGAGAAGGGGCTTGAGATTCTTGCATCCCTCCCTTATGTTGTGTGGATCTCTTACGAGGGGGAGGGATGCTGAATCACGGCACCCCTTGCATTGTGCAAGTTTCCTCCCCTTGCAAGGGGCCTACACAGTGCCAGGGGAGGGGGGACTCGAGATTCTTGCATCCCTCTCCTTATGCTGTATGACACCTCCCCTGCTCCTCCCCCCCTTTGGTGAGGGACCCACACAATGTGCGAGAGGAAGGGGGGACTCAAGATTTTGCACCCCACCGCCTTGTGCTATGTGCCCCCCCCCCCCCCCCCCCCACTACACAAGGGGAGGTCTTGAAGATCCCTCTTGCCCATGTTGTATGGGTTCACCCTTTTGGACCCCCTTTGCTAATTAGAGTTTCTCATATAGTTGTGTTTAGAGATGGATGCTATCGACGTGCAACATGTGGAGGTAGCTCAAGAGCTTGTAAGGCATGAAGGCACTCCTAACACTCCTCCACAAGAGTCTAGGAGCAGTGGAGGCAGTCTTGAGGATATGCTTCTAGATTTCCTTTCTTAAGTGGGGCAAGAGCATCTGCTACCACAAGTATTGCAGGTGTTTTCTATCATTGCCACTATGGAGGAATGGATTAGGGTGCCTCACGAGTTTCCTTGAGGAACAAGAGGCCAATTTTGTGGAGCAAACATATACTTTTTATCTTTTGGTTGAGCATTGGGATCAATGCGACTGTTTAGTATTTTGAACTTGGCGGTATACGCCTAGACAAATCTATCACCCTTCTTAAGGTAGTAGAGTCTTTCAAGTTTCTACCCATCTGGTTGGAACCGGATACGAAAGGCATTTAGTAATTCATTCCATGATGGCCAACCATGTTCTACTACTATCTAGGTTGCAGCCATTTTGTGCATCAAGGATTCAAATATGGTGACCTTGTGGGCTTCATCGACCTAGCCAGGGTAGTTGACTGTGTGTATGCAACATCGAACTCAGCAAATAAAAGTATCCAAATCTTCATTGGAAGATCTAGAGAACTTAGGGAGGGATATGCTAGGTTGGTGTACCATTGAGGTCAGAAGTGAGGGTGGAGTTGGAGCTATTTCTAGGACACCTATTGAGTTGAGCGAAGCTAGGAACTGACTTGAGGTCATAATGGAAGGAATGAGAGAAAGAACAAGTCCGTTTCCAATTAGAGAGGAATTTGAAAACAACACTTCTCAAATTTTGAAGAAGCTTGTTTTACTTGAATACATTCTTATTAAGGATCAAAACAACCTCAAAAGGTGATATCATTTAGCGCTTTCAAGATTTAGACCACCGTGGGGCCTAATGTTAAAACTACCTCAGACGAACCATGCAAATGCTTATGCGTTCATCTTAGCATGCAAAGGAATGGTAATCGTGGTCACCATGTGCAATCAATTGTCCAAGCACTACCACCACAGGACAGATGATGGGAGTACTCAGAACTGACACTGACATCACTTGGAATAGTTTAGTGTGAACACAAAGTGCATAGACATAGATAGATTATATACACTAGGTATTGATGATTGATTGTGAGTAAGGGAGGTCAAGGTAGTTCACATAGACAGAAAGAAAGGTCACAATAGAGCTATGAGAGAGTAGTGAAATGGAGCAAAATAGCTCATAGAGAAGAGACAACTAAGAGTTTTAAATTTTAAAATTTTAATTTTACCTCCAAAAAAACTTCAAATAATGGAAAAATTGACCAATGTGATTGGTTTTTAATCAAAATCTAGAATATAAAAATCCCTACAAAATCTTTTAAAAAATTATAAATTTTTATTTTTCTTATTTTCAATTAAAAAGTGAATTACTCCATATCTATAAATCATTTCAGATTGAAAACCAATCACCACACTCCCTTAAGTAACTTCTTAAAAAAAAAAAGGTTGAAAAAGGGTTATTGAATGAGGAGAGAAAAGAAATTGAGCAAATCCTTTATGGATAATATAAAAAAGGCAAAATGAGATTGCAAAAGTGGTGAGGGAAGAGGATTGCTTTCCTATTCCTATCTCCACTTCTCCTTGTTTTAAGGAGGAGAGAGGGAAACTAAAAAGCCCAAATTTTTAGTTCATTCTTTTCCTAATGCATCAAAGGATCAATGACCTCCAAAGGATCTCCACACAACACTCCATCCATTGCTTTTCACCCACCATGCCTCTATCCATTCTAGTTTCTCATCCCCCCTTTATGTGTAGAAAATAACTTTGTGTGTGTAGAGGAGAACAAAGAAATAGTAAAATCTAAGAGAGAGAAAGACTAAAATTGCTCACTTCTTAATACTCCATTTCATCACGATCATATAACATAAATATATAGGGCATAACGAGAGAAATCCATTTCCAATGTTTGATGAAGGGAGAAGCCATGAGAGAGGAAGCATGTCAGTGGAAGCAAGAGCTATGGTAGAAGAAGCAAGACAACAAGAGCAAGAGACACATGGTGTGGGAACTCCAACTATCACAATGTGTGATCGGCCTTCCCTTATTCGAATATCACTGAAAGAATAAAGAATGAAGTGAGAGTGATGGGTGCCCACCACTTACAATCTACAAGTGCAAGGGTACTATTAGTGTAATGAATACATGGGTAGTTAGGAACATGTACCTTTATCCCCAACAACCTCCCACTTAAAGGCAAATGTGTCCCTAGTGAAAGAGAACAAGAAAAAAGTGACCAATTACAAATGTACATAATGTATAACAAGATGAGAAAATACATCATCACATCAAATGCCTATCAGCTTTTTTATAAAGGTACAATGCTCCGTTGAAGAGGCTTTTAGTGAGCAAATATGTAGAATTTTGATCAATTGAGATCTTGATAAGCTCGGTGGATATTAGGAGAGATTTGGACTCAAGTTTGAGTCTTATAAGAAATTCCACCTTAGCATAGAGAGAGGTAATTCAAAAATTATTAAGAATGAAAAAAATTTCAAAGTTTACTTTAAAAAAATACAAAAATTAGCCCATAGCCTTTAAGTTGTCAATTATCCCTAATTAAGAGTCTAGAGGCTAGTTCTTGGAATTAAGTGCCCGATACGACAACTTGTATCTAGATTGATTGGAATTAACAGTGGAGTCTCTTTTTATCAAAAGATGAGTCAAAGACAACGTGAAGCCTTGAGTTGTGCTTGCCACATTACGTTTTAAAACATTCCATATATTCTCTCTCATTTTTTGAAAGAAACTTCACAAACATCACAAACAAGGATGACCAGGACCAAAGGTCAGGACCGAGAATCAACATCACAAGTGAAGATGGTTGGGGTGGAATCAACATGGATGGCTAAGGACAAATCAACTTCACAAATGAAGATGGTTGAGGTAGAATCAACATCACAAATGGAGATGGTGGTGCTTGAATTATCATCAAAGAGATAGAGGAGAGAGGCAAATCACCTCCATGTCAAGCTCGATCACGAGTATGAGTCATTGAGTAAGAAAAACAAACCCTATCCCATGTCTTCTACATCCAAAGAACTGTGTAAATTACAAGAAAAGAGAAATATAGATCTATGGATTGATGGAAAATTGTATCCAAAAGATCTAAGTTTGCATAACTCCACACCTCTCTTTAAGGATATTAAATCCTTAGTAAGCTTTGTTGGAAATGGTTATAATGTTCTCTTAGGAAACACATAACATCTAAATATTATTAGCAATGTACATAAGTCAAATAGATTTGTTAGAGAAGGAGAATGTCTCTTTGAGGCTAATATTAGAGCAATGTAAGTACAAACTACTGCAAAACAAGAATACTATTTAAGAGCTAGAGAAACAAATGGATCAATTGATTAAAGAAATAGTATCGGGGATTTGTAAACGGTATAGGAAACTTCGAAATATTCAAGATATGAAGTTATGAAGCTATAGCACATTAAGAAAAAAATACATGCATCAAAGTAAGTAAGCTCTTTGTTACTTCTTCCTCCATCTCATAACGTATTTATAACGTACAATGAAATAACTTAACATTTTGATTTTGAATATAGAGATCTCCTACATCCTAATGAAGAAAAGATTTCAAGCATAGAGGCATCAATTGAACACATTGAGGGCTGAAATGATGAACGGGTTGCCTCTTACCCATCCAACCTCCAATCCTCACTAAGAGAACTAAAGAGGGGCACCACCTAACCAAAGGGAGGATGGGTTAGGACATCCCTTTTCTCAAAGAGAATCAAGAGAACCAAGACACAAATTTACAAGAGAGAATATATGTACTAGACACCATATTGGAATATAAGAGAGAGAGATGAGAGGAGAGGGAGACAAGAGGAGAAGAGGTAGAAGAAGCTTGCCATTATGCTACATGGAATGAGAAGATGAGAAGAGAGGGAGATAATAGAAGAAGAGGTAGAGGAAGCTTGCCATTATGCTACATAATAAAAGAACTCACTCATAGCTTACCTCCAAGAGATGAGGGTATTCTAGAATGCTCTCATGGACTTGTAAATGTCCTTCCTCCCCCCTCTTCATTCTCCATGGGCTCTTTATATAGCCTCCATGAAGGATTAGATTAAGCTAATCTTCTTGATTAACATAATCCTAGATGATGTATGGCATGTTTGAAAATATGGAGCATAGTGGATGGGACAAGTCCCCACCTTGGTCATCATGCAAGAAGCCAAGGGTGGTGGTAGACAACATAGAGAAATGGAGCTAGATTACAAGAGGTGGGTGCCCAAAGCACATTATTATAATATATTTACAAGAAGGACAGAGTGGAAAGTTGGTGTGGTGAAAGAGAGAAGAAAATTGCATGTAGCCATCAGTCTGTGTCTTCGTAACTTCAAATCTGTGAGGAATTTGAAAAAAGTTTCTTCCGCAACTTTGTAGACCAGGTCGAAACCAATTGGGCATCGTAGGAATTTTCTTGAAATTTGCTTTTTCTTGGGAGTTATTGAGATTATAAAAAATGGCTTCTAAAAGCTGCTTTGACTTTAGTCCCCCATATGTATATAAATACATATAAGCATGTGACAAAAGGGGTCCATGCTTGTAAGCTTTTGTGCAAGATCCAAATGACACCATGATGTGGATATTGACTTGTGTGCGAGGGTGAGGTGTCCTCTAATGATGGTCATAGATTCCAAATCTTAGTGATGCAGACGGAGCCCATGTGTAGTTGGAGGCTAGTCCTTTGAAAAAATCTATGCATTCACTCAACTCCTAGGTGTAATCCATTTTCATCTTCACTAAGATAACCATCCCTTTGACCCTTTACATTGACATGCCTTCTAAGAACTTGTTCCCCCCATTTGCTAGAGTTATCATAATCAAGAAGCAATGTAGCATACCTAGTGCTTGAAGAGTAAACCCAAAGTGATATGGTAAGCTCTTGATAGGGGCTTTGGCCAAATTTTGTGGCAATAATCCGGGTTGTAAAAAACCCGGATCATTAGCCCTCCCCTTAGGATAGAGGTATTCATGCCTCTAGCTTGATAATGATGGTCCAATAGAGCAAGGAGGACTGCACCCCCTCATTGGTGGCTCTTCATTGAATGATTGCTCCAAAGTGTTCATATTTCTTTGAAAATAAGGCTTCAGTCTCGCCATCCATTTACCCTTGTCTTTTGAACCTTCCCATCCATGTCACCTAGCTTATAGCTGCCATTTGGATATCTCCTTATAACCATGAATGGCCCTTCCCACTTGAACACAAGTTTAGCATCCTTTCTGTTATCAAAGCGGTTATCATAACGTAGCACAAGTGATCCTTCCCTTATGTGTTTGCTAGCCAACTTCTTATTAAATGTCTTCCTTCTCTCTTCAGCTTGCATGGAATAGTGTTGGACTGCTGCTTCTCTGTCTAACTCCAGCCTCTCTAGATCCAAGATCCTTTCCTCTAACTTCTTATCTTGATTCTTCTCTCGACTGGCTACTAAAACATGCAAACTAGCCAGTTCCACCTCTATAGGAATCAAAGCCTCTTGGCCATAGACGAGGTGAAATGGAGTATAGCCGAGTGAGGTTCTAAATGAAGTCCTGTAAGCCCAAAGAGCTGCATTCAAATTTTTATCCCAGGGCTTGGGGTGCATGTGTACCTGCTTGGTAATTATCTTACAAATCAGCCCATTCACTTTTTCGACCAAACCATTACACTGTGGATAGTAGGGAGTAGAATGCATGTGCTTGATTTTTAGCCTTTCCATTAGCTCCCCTTCTAGGTTCGCCCTAAAACCAAGACCCCGATCAGAGATAATTTCCAAAGGTGTGCCAAACCTGCAACAAATATTTTCAAACACAAATTTTTCCACTTCTTGGGCTGTGATCCTACTAGTTGCTGAAGCCTCTGCCCACCTCGTCATGTAGTCCACACCCATTATGATGTATTCCTTGCCAGATTGAGTTCGTGGAGTGGCCCTATTGCATCAATCCCCCATTTCTCAAATGGGCCATATGTAGTTATGGGATTTTGTTCCTCATGCACTAGCTTCCTTGGTCCAGCCTTTTGGCAATCGTCACAAGTGCGGCACCAATGTTGCACATCTCGATGTAGACTAGGCCACACAAAATCGGCTTGGAGAATCTTCTTGCTGGTTATTTCTTGTGCAAAATGTCCGCCACAAACCCCCTCATGGCAGCTCTTAATCACATCTATAATCCCCTTTGCTGTTGGCACTCTTCTAAGCATTGCATCCTTTCCTTTGCAATACAACACATCATTTATCAAGCGGTATTTAGTGGCCTTAGTAGCTAGCCACATTTTCTCACTTTTACTCATATGTGTAGGTGCCTCACCTTGCTCGAGAAAATAAAGCACATCTTGTAGTTGAAACTTACCCTGAAACAAGGGAAGCTTTACTGTAATGATTCCCACCATTACCTCTTTCAATTTTTCAGCTGTTGTTAGAGCATCTGCGTCGCCATTTGTGCGCCTTGGCACAAAATAGATTTGAGCTTTCTGTAGCTTTCTCATGAGAGTTTTAGCTTCCCTCATTTTCACTGCTAAGTTATCATTTTTACAAGCCCAGATTCCTTTCATTTGCTTAACAATGAGCATAGAATCCCCAAAAACATTAAGTCGAGTGACACCATGTGAAAGACACCACCTCAAACCTAAAAGCAAAGCTTGATATTCTGCCTCATTGTTAGAATGGACATCCTCCAAGCTGATACCTTCTCCATAAAGTTTGTCACCTTCGGGACTGAACACCACTATTCCTGCTGCCGCTCTGTCTTTAATACGCTTGTAGGCCCCATCGAAGTAGAGGGCATGGGCATTCTCCAACCATGGCGGCTCCTCAAGAGGAGGTGTCTCCTCTTTTACATTTCCCTTCTCCTTTTCCTTCTTTTGATGGCATCTATGGGTCAACAAATCAGCTAGGCAAGCTTGAGTAGAATCCTCCACCTTGAAGGTGTAGTCAAACTCTTGGAGTTGTATCACCCACTTAGCGATTCTAGCTGAAACATCCATGTGCTGTAAGGCATAGGTAAAATGCTCTTCTGTCATGATCACTGTGAACGGCCTCGGGAGAAGATAAGGATGAAACTTTCTTAAAGCAAACATTAGAGACAAAACCATCACCTCGACCATCTTGTACCCTCATTCTGATGCAGTCATTACTCTACTAGAAAAGTAAACCGGTCTCATTAGGCCAGTTTTAGCATCCTTTTGTATTAGTGCTGCCCCTAGAGCATCTTCCCCAAAACTCGGATTGACAAAAAACTCTTGATCCCAACACGGCTGTAAAATTATAGGAAGGGTACTAAGAGCCTTCTTCACCTCATGAAAGCACCTTTCGCTGTCGTCACTCCACAGGAGCTCCTCAGAGTGGGTTAACTGTTGCAGTGGAAATATTAATTGGGAGAGGAGATCAATGAACCGGTGCATATATCTCACCTTTTGAATGAAAGAGGTTAGTTGCTTCATAGAAGATGGTGATGGCATCGCCAATAGGGCCTTAACTTTGTTTGGATCTGCTTCAATGCCCCTCTTACTTATGACATGCCCTAACAAAGTTACACTACTTTCGCCAATGCAATACTTCTCATGGTTTAATTGGCCCCCCATTTGTGCAAGGCGGTTGAAAGCTTCATCCACCTTTCCTAGATGTAAAGCCTTAGAACTATAAATACAAAAATCATCAATAAAGACCCTGACGGATTTTCCAAAATATGGCTGGAAGACATAATTCATGAATCGTTGGAAGGTAGCTGGGGCATTTGTTAACCCAAATGGCATTACTTTGTAAGCAAAATAACCCCAAGGTGTAATGAAGGTGGTCTTTTGTTGATCCACCTCAGCTATTCGGATCTGGAAATAACCTGAATACCCATCACAAACAATGTATCTCTCATGCCCGGCCACATTGTTAAGTATTTCATCCTGAAAGGGAAGAGGAAAGTGATCTCTCTTTGTTGCAGCATTTAGCGGCTTGTAGTCCACACAAATCCTCCATTTTCCATTCTTCTTGGGTATCACCACTACAGGTGAAACCCACTCTGAATCCCCTATTGGATAGATGAAGCCTACCTTTAAAAGTCGTTGCACCTCAGTGAGTAGAGCGTTTTGTTGAACTACTCCCAATCGTCGTAGTCGCTGCACCACTGGCTGTGCTCCCTCTTTTAGATTAATGTGATGTTGTACTACTGTCACACTTGTGATGTGTTCATAATCAGAAATAAAAAGTGTAGAGTGTTTTGTCACCACTTCCATGTAGGCTGCATTCTCCTCAACTGATAGATCCTTAGCCAACATTTTTTCTAACCCCTCCTTCTCGACCTTTGGAAGCTGCTGTGAATTTTCACTACTAGAAGACCCTTTTAATGTAATCCCCATCACTTCTAGAGAGCTTTCTTCCTCCTCATTAGAAGACTCTCCCTCTATCATAGATGACCAGCCCTCGCTGGAACTCCATGCATCAGCGGTGGTCTCTAACACAAGATCCTCTTGTTGGCCCCCCTCCATGTTGTAGATAGTGCTCTTCCATTTTTTATGCAGCCCCTGTTGTGGTCTTAGCTCTAAAGCCCCTGTCTCCCAATCTTGTCTGGCTTTCATTCCCATTAGCCATGGTCGCCCAAGAATGAGCAGATAACCGTCCCCCTTCACTGGCATCACATATATGTCAAGCTCCAATTGCACTCCACACACCTTTACCTTGACTTTCTTTATAACTCCCAAACAATTTACTACTACATTGTTGGCCATTTTGGTTCCAAATTTAGTAGTTTCATTTACCTCTAATCCCAAACGATGCATCAACTTTTCCGTCATGACACAAATCTCTGCACCTCCATCCACATATGTCTTTGACACCCTCTGTCCATTGATTTCGGCTTCCACTAGAGGCAAAATATCTTTCATCTTTCTAACCTGGATTGCATTCACATGTCTATTCTTCATGGGTCTTATGCTTACCATCTTTGACCATTGTTGCCGGACTGTTGGAGATAGATGTAGTAATTGGGGCCATGAAATTTTTGGCCCTTGATTCCTCACATCAGCAAGCAAATCATAAGCTCTAGTACATTTACCCAGGGAAAAGTCATCTGGCTCAATGTGTCGGCGTGAGTGAGCCCTCCTCTTTTTACTGTTGCATGTCTTTGCAGCCATTGATGACTCTGCCTCCTCTTCCATATTTTCAACCTCCTTTGGTGGTGTAGGCTCCATTTTCTCAAATCTCTGGGCTTTCTTAACTGGCATTGCTTCAACCTCTACTACTTTGGTCTTCCATTTGACATTACTCTCATCTAAACTAATTATCCTAACATCATGATTCTCTAGCGGTTGGACAGGCAAGGGCGGCACCTCTGCATGGTCGAGGATGCTGGAGAACTTGAACCGGTGGTGGAGGCCTTGGACTCGATGGAACAAACCTTTCCCTAGGTGGTGTCACTTGTTGTCCCCTCCTTCTTGGTTGGAACCCATTTCCTGGAAAACGCCTAGGATGAGGGCAAAAGTACATACCATGGCCAGTCTCCCCACAATTATAGCAAACATACTCTCTTTCTTGTCTCCTTGGACCTCGATTGCCTTCATTTATGAGGGAAGGGGGCCACACTCCTTGCATTAAATTTAATGAAAGGCTTTCAAGTTGATTAGTAATGCGTTGTAGGAGCTCTTGCTGTGGTATCTCTGGTTTAGGTGGGGCCTCTGCTATTTCTCTAGGCCTTGGCATGGTTGGTAAAACCTGCATGGGCTCAACTCCCCCCTTCAATTGGGCTTGATACTTTAATTTTCTATCTTTCTCCCTCGCAAAAGTGACTGATTCTTCATAGGATGTGGAAAAGTTTCCTTTGACCTTCTCCCTTAGTAGAGGATGGAGTCTGGCTAGAAAACAATCTTTCTTAAGGCAATCAGTTACTCTTTCTCCCTCGGCTAAAGAGGCTGTCCATTTATCCCACAATTTTATAAACATGCCTTCATAGGTTTGGTATTCCCCTGCTACAGTTTGGCGAAGATCTAAGAGTTGTCTCAAAATATCTTTAGGTGGCTCTGTATCTTGGTACTTGTGCATGAATGCAGTCTTGAGATTCTCCCAATTACCCCTTGTAGCCTCCGGGAGAGCTTGATACCACACTCGAGCATCACCTTTTAGAACTAAAGAGAAGGCCCGTACTTTGGTTGCTTCATTATCCCGGCCTGTGACTAGGAATGCCATTTCTAAGTCATCCAAAAAGTCGAGCTTTCTCTCCTTTGTGCCCAAAAAAACTTGGAAATGCCATGTTGCCTTAGTAGAGTATGAAGATGAAAATGTCTAGACTTAAGTTGTATTTTATAAGGGGAAGGATGAATGGGTTCACAAATGCATTGATTTCAGCAAGACGTCTAGGCCCCAGTATGCTTCTAATAATGCCTTGGAATCTAAGCTTTGTGCTAGCTACAATATGCACAGTTTGCATAGCAAGTGGACGGATAGGTCCATACAACTCGTTCTGATTGATGAGAAACTATTATAATAGGATAAAGACATGTACATTGAAGGATGCATTGTAGTCTAGCATTGGGAAGATTATAGGTTCTGGTGATACAAGAATCTCCCTTAATCTTTCAGCCCCAAAGTACATGACAAGACGCTGCTGGAAGAAAATCTTTCTACTGATGCATACATTAACTTGGATGTTTTGTACAGAGTGGAAGGTGTAGAAATTCGGGCCATTGTTATTATTCATGAGTGGAGACTACTTAAGGGAGTAGAGGGAATGCACTTTCTTGAATTATGAAGGATTTTTCCCAGAGTGTTTCTTTTTGGAACCCACCAACTTTGCTATACGGAGAATTTGCTCACCAGTGATTGTTCTTGCCTTGGTATGTCCATCCTCGGTGACATATATTTCATAAGGTGTGATGGCCACCTTTTCAACCACCAACCTTCGAGCTAACAACAGTTGAAGGTAGTCTCCATACTTTGTACTTCTACAAAACTCCACACCGTTCATGCATAGTTGTCCTCTTTTGATGTGGATGAGGCTAGAGAGAGAGAGATATTTGATGATTTGGAGATGAGGACCTCTTGGAAGGGCCTTCACTTTGTTTGCAAAACACTCACCACAATTATGAGAACCTAGCAATTGATGGCAACATAAATTTTCCGTTGTGAGAGAATGAAATTTCTAAAGTGAACACCTTTTACCCACATGCGTGCCATGATCCGATAGGCATACTTTCTTTCTTGAGCTTCTTTAGGAGACAATTCTGGGAGTCGTGGACTTCGACCAGCTTCAAAAATAGTTGGTGAAGGCGTTGAGGAAGAGCCACTTGGGGAACTTGTTGTAGAGGATGCACCACCATGTGTTGTATCATTCCACATAAGGAGGTAGAGAATTGTGGTTGAGAATGTCCTCAGTGGGGCACCAAAAATGAGGGCTGAAATGATGAATGGGTTACCTCTTACCCATCCAACCTCCAATCCTCACTAAGAGAACTAAAGAGGGGCACCACCTAGCCAAAGGGAGGATGGGCTAGGACATCCTTTTTCTCAAAGAGAATCAAGAGAACCAAGACACAAATTTACAAGAGAGAATATATGTACTAGACACCATATTGGAATATAAGAGAGAGAGATGAGAGGAGAGGGAGACAAGAGGAGAAGAGGTAGAAGAAGCTTGCCATTATGCTACATGGAATGAGAAGATGAGAAGAGAGGGTGATAATAGGAGAAGAGGTAGAGGAAGCTTGCCATTATGCTACATGGAATGAGAAGATGAGAAGAGAGGGAGATAATAGGAGAAGAGGTAGAGGAAGCTTGCCATTATGCTATATAATAAAAGAACTCACTCATAGCTTCCTTAAAGAGATGAGGATATTCTAGAATGCTCTCATGGACTTGTCATTGTCCTTCCTCCCCTCTTTCTTCATTCTCCATGGGCTCTTTATATAGCCTCCATGAGAGATTAGATTAAGCTAATCTTCTTGATTAACATAATCCTAGATGATGTATGACATGTTTGAAAATATGGAGCATAGTGGATGGGACAAGTCCCCACCTTGGTCATCATGCAAGAAGCCAAGGGTGGTGGTAGACAACATAGAGAAATGGAGCTAGATTACAAGAGGTGGGTGCCGAAAGCACATTATTATAATATATTTACAAGAAGGACATAGTGAAAAGTTGGTGTGGTGAAAGAGAGAAGAAAATTGCATGTAGCCATCAGTTTGTGTCTTCGTAACTTCAAATCTATGAGGAATTTGAAAAAAGTTTCTTCCGCAACTTTGTAGACCAGGTCGAAACCAATTAGGCATCGTAGGAATTTTCTTGAAATTTTATTTTTCTTGGGAGTTATTGAGATTATAAAAAATGGCTTCTAAAAGCTGCTTTGACTTTAGTCCCCCATATGTATATAAATACATATAAGCATGTGACAAAAGGGGTCCATGCTTGTAAGCTTTTGTGCAAGATCCAAATGACACCATGATGTGGATATTGACTTGTGTGCGAGGGTGAGGTGTCCTCTAATGATGGTCATAGATTCCAAATCTTAGTGATGCAGACGGAGCCCATGTGTAGTTGGAGGCTAGTCCTTTGAAAAATCTATGCATTCACTCAACTCCTAGGTGTAATCCATTTTCATCTTCACTAAGATAACCATCCCTTTGACCCTTTACATTGACATGCCTTCTAAGAACTTGTTCCCCCCATTTGATAGAGTTATCATAATCGAGAAGCAATGTGGCATACCTAGTGCTTGAAGAGTAAACCCAAAGTGATATGGTAAGCTCTTGATAGGGGCTTTGGCCAAATTTTGTGGCAATAATCCGGGTTGTAAAAAACCCGGATCAAGGTAAATGTCATTGAGCGCGGATTGTATGAAAACGGTGCATGGGCTGTAGACACTGATCATGGTTGGCGTATGAGGGCTACAAATAATTCTTTAGGGGTGCTCTATGCTACATGTCCTAATGTAAAAGTGACAATTGGTGATGTACAGGAAGAGCAACACTTCTTTGTGCAAGATAATTCCTCATATGTAGTGATTTTGGGACAGCCCTATATTACAGGAGTGCGTATGGAAACAAAGGTACTTGTTGATGGTTATGCTTATGCAAGAGTCATAAGCAAAGATGGGAGGAAAGCAATCCAATTTCTTAGTTTTTGTGTTAATCATCCTAGAAATCGTGATATGCTTCGAGAGTCTCCTTTGGTTCCAAATGCAAGGGAATTCAAAGACCCGGATTTTCATTAAGCACTGCTGTAATGTGGGGCTACAGTGGTGCTGTTCAGAGGGTGTACTTGCCTCTTGATGAAATGAAGCATGCATTTACTATTGGTAATTCTTAGTTTACAGCAAACAGTTCATGTTGGTTTAAGCCTGTGGAAGCTATGTGTAGGGCTAAATGCATATCTATGAAACGGGCTATTAAGAAACTGAGATCATTTGGGCTATTAGCTAAAAATGATGGCATTTCAGGCATCTTTTATCGGCTGAATATTACTCACACTATGGCTGAAATTTCAGTAACTATACATGTAGAAAATGAGGCTGAAAATAGAGTGTTGTCAATATGTTCTTTTGATATGTATGATGTTATAGCATTGTTTGCTCAGCAGGAAGGATTACAATGGGCTGAAGCACTTGTGGAGACAAAGTATAAGACAATTGACAAAAAGGTGAAACCAATTTCTTTGCCACTTCCACCAGAGAGTGAGGGCATGTATGAAAAAGTGTCAAGGCAGCCAAGCTTACGAGATCCTAAAGATATAGGTCATCAGTTTACATCTGAAACATTACAGAAATTGAAAGTTGGTGCAGAAGGGTTTCTTTTGCCTACTGAGAGAAACTGTTTTATGCAGATGTTGGCTAGACATGGGAAGGCATTTGCATTTCAACCGAGTGAAATAGGTTGTGTGGATCCAAATGTTGTCTCTCCTATGGTCATATTTACTGTGCCACATGTACCATGGAACTTGAGGCCTATTCCAGTGCCTAAATCTTACTTGCCAAAGCTGATAGATTTGCTAAATGAAAAGATTTTCATGAAGATCTTGGAGCCTTCTTTAGCCCCGTACTCAAATCGTTGGTTTACTATGCCCAAAAATCATGGGGCTTTGAGATTTATTCAAGCCATGCAATCGGTCAATAAAGTGACCATAAGAAATGTGGGTGTAGGTCTTGTGGTTGATGAATTTGCAAAGGATTTTATAGGCAGAGCGATCTATTCTTTAGGTGATATTTACTTAGGGTATGATCAGTTTTAGCTTGCAATTGAAAGTAGGGATATCACAACCATGAAGACTCCTTTGGGGTTAGTACGGATGTGTACTCTCCCACAAGGTGCAACAAACTCAGTGGCACACATGACAAATGATATGAATAGGGTACTCAGGGATTTTATACCACAATTGACTATGCCCTTCTTGGATGATATTCCAATCAAAGGGTGGGCAATGGATGAAAAGAATGAAGAGATGGATGCTCATGGATGCAGATAGTTTGTTGCAGATTATATTGTGGATTGTGAGAGGATTTTGACACGTCTAAAAGAGGTGCATTTAACTCTTTCTGGACAAAAGTCTGTCTTTGGAGTTGAAGACGTTTTGATTGTTGGGCATATGTGTGGGCCTTATGGGCGAAGGCCATCACCAGCAAAAATAGATGGGATTGATACAATGCAAGATGTATGCACGAATATATCAGAGGGGTGTAGATTCTTGGGTGCATGTGTGTTCTATTTGATATGGATTCCTCACTTTGCACATGTAGTCGATGTTCTTTATCAACTTCTAAGGAAATGTCAAAAATTTCATTGGGAAAGGAAGCATCAGAAAGCAATGAAGAAATTGAAGCAACTCTTAAAATCTGCTCCTACGTTGAGAAAGGCTGACTATTCACATGGAAAGCCTATCATTATTACAGTTGATACAAGCCCAATTGGGATTGGATGGGCAATTGGACAAGATGATGAGAAAGGGGAAAGGTATGCAATACGCTTTGGTGCAAAAGTATTAACTGAACGACAAAGAAGATATCCACAGGTAAAAAGAGAATCATGGGGAATTGTGACAGCCCTTAAATGTGATAAGGAGAATTTTATGGGTGCCCGTGTAGTCATTGAGACTGATTGTTTGCCGGTATTGGGTATGATTACTAGTTGTGCTACCCCGGACATTGCTATGCTCCGGTGGATTGCATACATCAAATCTTTGAACCCTAAATTTTAGCATATTGCAGGAAGAGATAACCTAGTGGCAGACATGTTATCTCGAGCACGCTATGAGAATGAAGATGGGATGATGGATGAGGAGGAAGAAGATGACATTCTTATGGCTGAGGAGGAAGAAGATGAGGAGGAAGAAGATGGGATGATGGATGAGGAGGAAGAAGATGAGGAGGAAGAAGATCACATTCTTATGGTGGCTGAAAATGATGTTGCAAGAGTGAATTTAGCAATGCAAGGAAGAAGATGGGATGATGGATGAGGAGGAAGAAGATGAGGAGGAAGAAGATCACATTCTTATGGTGGCTGAAAATGATGTTGCAAGAGTGAATTTAGCAATGCAAGGTGTTGCTATAGCATTAACAGAAGCTTGGACAACAAAGAGAAGACACTTTAGATGTTTTGCATCTTGTGTAGAAGCGTTTTTAGAAGACAAATATGGAGGAGAGTGGCTGAGAATTGTTCAATATCTCAGTACATTAACAAAGAGAGATGAATGGTTAAATGAGGAGTTTAAGAAGATAAAGAGGAAAACCTATGGATTTTTCTTAAAAGATGGATACTTATGGAAACATGCAAAAAAGAAATAGGGTATGCCATTGCGAGTTTTGGGTGACAGAGCTTCACAGGTAAAAGTAATGAAATAATTTCATAAAAGCTTGTGGGTTGGTCATAGAGGTGTTTGGGGTACTTTTAAAAAGATCAAAGAAAGATATTAGTGGCAGGGTATGTATAAGGATGTTGCTCACTTTGTGGAAACATGTACGACATGTCAAATGTATTCAACTGTGAGACATCGGGATGGATTGCAACCCACATATCCATTGTCTCTTCATTTAAAGTGGGTGGTGGATTTGGTCACAATGCCTACAGGCCTTTGGCAAATGAGGTATCTTGTGCTTGCTCATGAAGACTTGACTAATCAAGTGGAAGGGAGAGCTCTACGTACTAAGACGGCAAATGCCATATGTACTTTTCTCTTAGAAGAGATCTTTTGTCGATATGACTGTGTGGGAAAAATTACAGCAGATAGGGGTGAGTTGGATGCAGATGAAGCTCATGATTTCTTTGCATGGTTGGGATAAAGCTTGCTTTAACTTCAGCCTATAACCTTGAAGGAAATGGCAAAAGTGAAAGAGGTCATCCACCTATTGTGAAGGCATTGGCAAAAGCATGTGGAGAGAAGATAAAAGAGTGGCCACGATTGCTCCCTTATGCTTTGTGGGCTGACAGAACAACTCATAGTGCTGTTACATGATATAAGCCTGTAGAATTGATGTATGGTCAAAAACCTATCATGCCGCTAGAAGAGATGACTGTCACATGGAGTGTGTTACCTTGGGAGGAGGAGTTGAATCGAGAGGAGTTGCTGGCCTTACGCATTAGACAGTTGGAAAGAAAGTCAGAAGACATAGAGGTAGCAACTACAATGTTAAGGGCATCAAGGATACATAACAAGAAACGGTTTGACAAAAGGCATAGACTGAGACCAAGAAACATACAAGATGGGGATTGGGTATTGGTTTATGATAGCAGTTTAGATAACCAGCATAGTGCCATGCGTAAAGTTTCCAAAAGATGGTTTGGACCCTATGTGGTAAGACATGTGTTTGATAATGCTACTTATGCATTAAATGAGCTGGATGGGACAGCCATAAAACTTCTGGTAGGAGGAAAAAGAATCAAATTATTCAAAAGGCAAGAATCTATTGCCTATGAGTTGCCAGAATTGGAAGAAAATAGTGGCCATGATATAGGGGCTGGCCAGGAAGATATGGAAGATGAAGAAGTAAAGGATACGGTTGCAGAGGATGAGGAGGATTCAGAATCTGGTGATAACTAGGATTTTGGCACATAGCAGAGGATGTGCAGATTCAGAGGGGGTGGATGTCGTGATGTTATGAGGACACAGTGTGAAAAAGTATGGAATGCATCATCATTTGACTTCTCTATTGATCTAGAGAGTCAATGTGATTTGAGCCATTAGGATTAGTGTGAGTTGCATGGATTATCCAAAAATTCTAGATTTTTGGATAATTTTAGTCTATTTTTGATATTATTTATTGTAAAAATATGAAAAAGTTGAAAAAAGATTCTAGATTAGGATGGCATGCAAAAAGCTAGTTAATTTTTCAACCAATTAGAAGCTTTTTCATAAAAAAGACAGATTGACAAAATCGTACGTGTCGCAATCGCTGTAAATAGGTTGGAAGCTGCAGATTGAATTGAAAGAGGAAGAAGGACTGATTTGGGAGATCCGTGATTAGGTGTCTTGGGGTTTCACCCCCCTTTTGGGGCCCACGGAGCCATCAGATTTGGATTTTGGACAGCAGAGAAAGAGCTGATTTTTCTGATCCACATTTTTGGTCTATGAAGGAGCTCTAGGAGAACTAATGCCTGGAGATTGCTTCTGAGTAGTGCAAAGATTCTAGGTTCTTTCAATACATATTGATTCAATTCATTGTGATTTGTTTTTGTCGTATTTACCACTTGGGTATTCTCTATCTTCTCTTCCATCTCCTATCTCTACTTCCTTCTACTTCTGATCCCCGGTGGATTCGACCTTTTGACAAAAACCCCTTCGACACATCATCCCACTCAAGTTTAGCTAGGACATGGCCCACTAGTCATTGAATTTCATCAATGGGTTCTCAACTTGGTAGCATCACCAACAAAGGACCTAGTGGCCTAAGTAGATTGCCTCAAGTAGGTCCACATCACCATCTTCGACCAACTCCAGCAAAAGGAGTTGCTATTTGGGAGCATCACCAAAGGCTAGAGGTATGCCAACACAAGCAACTGGCCTTTGCCAATGATATAAAGAATAGATTGTAGTAGTTGGATCAGAAGAATTTCTTCCTCTAGTCTTGCGCGACAAGAGTAGAGAATCCAAATGGCACAACCCTGCTCTCCTTGGAGATCATTGAAGAACTTTAGCGCGACTACAAAGTAGAGTGGATGGATAGTGAGAGCTAATTTTAAAGCCAAGATTAAAGTGCAAAAGTGATCTAAGAGCCGTAAAAGAGGCGATTTAGTAAAAAATGAAACGATCACAGATCAAGGAGCTGGAGTTTTCCTAGATGCATTTCAATGCTAGGAATCCAATGCAAGTGTCCGTTCGTCAATGGAAGTCCATTCGACCTCCCATTTAATGACTGCAAGGTTTAATGTTATGAAGCAGCTATTGGATTTGGAACTCAAAAAACCCATGATGGATGCCATGATGATAGACACCCCTTGCCGGGTCTAGGATGAAGTTGTAGACTGCCCCATGAGCCCAACATCTAGGGCATTGGAAGATCCTATTCTAGATACTGGATGGAAATTATGGTGCCATGTAATTTGGACCAGTTACTTCTGTAGGGTAGAAGGGGTACTTCTGTTGGATAGAAGGGAATATATAATTTCTCATGTACGGGTAGGAGACAAATATTAATTTGAAGATAAGTTAAGGAACTTGTTTGTCAAAAGGACTGCTTGATTTGCATTTGTGTCCTTGTCATAAATTACGTAAACGAACCTCATTCCTTAAAAGCCCTAATTAAGGAAGTTGATTTTGAATGTCACACATAAATGTGATAGGACCTAATTAGGAAACTAAAGCTATCAAGGGAAGCGGGTGGGCAGAACCCTGACGGGTCTGTCCTATGGCAGGGTGGTCCTAGGAAATTGAGAGGCTTCTCACATGGTTTTACCATCGTTTGACCTTTAGATATTGTTAGGTTAGAATCCCGATTCATGCTATTTTAGGGGATTGGAATGAGACTATGCCCTACGGGCAGAGAGGTTGAGTGACTCATCCCTCTCATTTTCCATTCTCTTTAAACCAAGTGCAGCACGGATCTGCTTCGACTTGGGTATCTTTGCGTAAAGTAGGATGCCCACCAGGACCCGACGCTAGAATGCTGTTAAGAGACCTTGACCACGAGGGACCCAAGTTTCAGGTTGATCCTAGTGGGTTTCCGTGAACGTTCCATTGTGAAGTGGACTCGGGAAACCCTAGGCGACAAACCCCGTGACATTCCATGGGAGTGCCGGGTGGCGACGCTTAGATGGACCACTAAAACGTGCTTGGACAATTGATAGGCAGGCACATAATACACTTGGATAAGCTTCATGGGCTAGAAAGTCATATAAGTTGCAAGTTTTTCCCTTGATTTTACTGATTTTCATCAATCTCTATAATGGGATGCATTGGCATATCATGGATAGGGAGTTTAATGGCAACTAGCTAGTTGCGGTCAATGACCAAGTAACTGCAAAGAGCATTGAGTGTGGATATCATTGGGATTTTTGTGTTGAAAAAAATAAACTCATACGAAGCATAAAAATTGGATGGATTTTATGTAATAACTTTGGATTTTTTGATTTTGATGAATTAAGAAAGAGGCTTTTAGAAGCAGTGGTACCTGTTAGGTACATTGTATGCTAGATGTGTGTTTTGGAGTATATTTTGAAAGGGTAAAGTAATGTGGATGATACTAGAGGTTTTTTGAGTTTTCTAAGGTTTATGATGAATTCTTTATGATGATGCTTGGAAAAAATACGCAAAGGATAGTGGCAATAGGTTAATAACTAGCTAGTTATAGTTCCCATGGGTAGCTTGCAAAGACTAGAATATAAGTGCATTAAGGAAAAGAAGATTACTTGTCATTTACCATCAATATTTTTGCATAAAATTTATTTTTTGACCTAAACTTGAATGTAATATGGTGATCTTATGATGGTCGAGTAGACTTGTACAAGACATGTACCAGCTACATACTATAACTTGACATAGTCATGATTTACGAGAGCTAGTTTAGGATTGTTGTGGGGACTTGTTTTAGAATTGAGTTTGCCAAATTTTCACTATAAAATATCTATGAATTTTTTGAAAATTTTTAATACTCATTGGTTAGGATCAAAAGTTTGCTTTGAAGCTAGTTGGATGATGACTAGCTAGTCAATAATAATTGTCTTTGGTAGGCTATTTGCAAGTGTTTTATTGATAACACATTCAAGATTACATTTTCTATAATTAAGTATCTTTGTTTAGTAAAATTTTTAAATCTCATGCTAAACATCAAATAATTAAGTATTAAAACCAATTGGGGTGAACAAATAGACAGACTAGCTACCATGACATCACTATTAGCTAGAATGACTATTTGCAGATGTATTGAAACTGTTGGGAAGGTTTAAACTCTTGATGTGATTAGCTAAAGAAGGCCATAAACCTATAAATTCTCTGAGGTTTGTTGAGTACTAACCATTGGTGTTGCAAGGGTTGCACGACTTGTTGAGAAAGTCCTTTGCAGGGTTGATCACTGATTTTTCCAAGATCCCTCTCCACAAAGAGCTCCACTTCTCAGCCACAAGCCCTATTCTCTAATTCACTATAAATATGAGGTATGGGGAGGCACAAGAGATATAATGAGACCCTGAGAGGCTGTGAGAGAGAGGTAGAGAGAAGGATACCCTCCAAGAGAGAGAGAGAGAGAGAGAGAGAGAGAGAGAGAGAGAGAGAGAGAGAGAGAGAGAGAGAGAGAGAGAGAGAGAGAGAGAGAGAGAGAGAGAGAGAGAGAGAGAGAGAGAGAGAGAGAGAGAGAGAGAGAGAGAGAGAGAGAGAGAGAGAGAGAGAGAGAGAGAGAGAGAGAGAGAGAAGAGTTACCCCGAGAGGCTGCACAATTCTCTCTATCTCAATCCTTGACTTAACCATCTTCTCTTACACTCTCCCATCTCAAATCTATTCCGCCTTCTTAATCTCTTGAGTCTACTTGTGGATGATGGCCCCCAAGCAAAGAATGTCATGTACAGATGGCAATCCCATAATCAACAACGAAGCTTCAAACAAAGGCATCACTGTCAATCCAACTGTGGTTCCAGTTGTAAGTTATGTATTTCCAAATTGATAGATGCTTATTTTGATTCTTGTATGAGATACCTTAGGCCCCATACTATGATGCATGAGTATAGATCATCTAAAGGGATAAATTTCATCTCATGTATTCAAAATATTGAGCTTGCAAAGTGCATGCATTAAGGAAAATTAATTGCACCTAGTTGCATATGGCTTATTCGTTGATAGAGCAATTACAAGGAAGAATTGGTTAGGGGTCATGGATGGCATAATCATGACATTAAAAATTGTGCATACAAGAGTTAAGTAAACTTTACATAGAATTTCTCTTTGATCCCAAGGGGAAGAGTAGAGATGCGATGGAAATATTATCGTGACTATTCTTGCATTGTTTGGGAAGGATACAATTAGTTGATCGAACGACATCCTTAATGCTTTTACATTCAACTAGTTGTTAGTTTGTTTTTTGGATGATTGTTGCTGCTCCTACCATTGAGTATGGGGCAAGGATTCACTGTCATGCCACTTAAAAGGAACATGCTTTCACATAAGGGAGACATGGATAAAACTAATCCTCATGAAGAAAGGCCGATGATCAATTATTAATGGACAAGAGAGGAGACCCATAAATGCTACTCTTGTAGTAGTATGGCAAAAGAAAGATGACAAAACCTAACAATCATCAAGCATGAACTTGATGATAGTTACATCCACCATGTAGACACATGTGATACATCTCATGCCACTTGGGATTAGTTGGATACACTGCTTGGTGCCCAATGAAAATCCTCAAAATATGGATTGTTGATTGAGTTTTTTAGGTTGAGGCAAATAACCTCATGGATTGTGAAAAGAGAGCATAAGATTTTAAGTTGTGTCTTGGGGAAAAAGGTTGAATATGATTTAGAAGCCTTGATGACACCAAAAGGAACAATTTCAACACTCTCAATATCTTGTTCATCAAATGCTTCTCAGAAGCTAGGTACTTTGATAATCTAATAATCAAGCTCATGAATTTGAGCTAGAAGGACAAGGAGGAAATCTAAGACTATGTCACCCATGTGAGAAGTCCCTATAAGAGGATCCCAAAACCTAAAAGACCTATGCTTAGGGCTGTGTCAATTGTCTTTATTAATGGGATTAAAAATGATGATTTTAATGGGATTAATGTGAGAAGTCCCTATAAGAGGATCCCAAAACCTAAAAGATCTATGCTTAGGGCTGTGTCAATTGTCTTTATTAATGGAAATCTAAGACTATGTCACCCATGTGAGAAGTCCCTATAAGAGGATCCCAAAACCTAAAAGACCTATGCTTAGGGCTGTGTCAATTGTCTTTATTAATGGGATTTGTATAAAGCCCTAGCTAGCAATTCAAGCATGCAAAGAGACATATTGGCAAATGTATTTAATGAGGCCATAAGGATGGATGATTTGCTAAAGGAAAGGAGCATCAAAGCCACACATTTGGTAGGAATCATTACTATTCATAGGGAAAGATCCATCATTTGTACCGAGCAAGCAACATCTGAAGCACATGATAAAGGCAAGGGAGCGGACTTCTCTCAAGAGATGTCTAACCTCAAGCTAGAGATTTTCAAACTTCAATTTGCCTTGCAAAGACCTACTAGAATACACTCTGTAGAGGTAACCATTTGATGGCAGAGTGTCTTGAACCGAGACTTAAGACTTGTGCTAATTATGGCAGGTGTGGGCATGAAGCTATTCATTGTAGATTTCCCATACCAACAACCTTATCAACCATAGTATCCAATAAGTCACCAATTCTAATTTGATCGAGGAGCTCCATTAGCTCTACCTACCCCCCAATGATTAGAGACTAGTGTTCTAAGGGCAAATATCAATCTAACTACTATACCTAGCCCTCCAACACTATTCATTACCTTGGCATAGAGTAATGCTCCCGTGCATTATGTAGAGGGACCATTCGAGGAAGAGCCTTATGTGAACCCCTACATTTCATACAATAAAGAGGGAAATCTGGTTCTTATGGATTGTAGACCCATCTAGGTGTTGACAATGGGCAAAGGAAGAGGATGAGGGTCTAGAGGAATGCACTCATAGGAACTAGTGATGTGTTGGAATCACAGTCATCTTGGATACATCTCATCTTGATGCCTTGAGAAGGAATATGCTAACAAGACAAAGCTGAGTTGCGATGCCATGAGTGTGGTATCACACACTTATATGCAAATTTCCCTAGGAGAAAAGCATCAACAAGTGGCTTAAAGATGCACATCGATGCCCTTGACATCATTTGGAATTGAAACCCTTGATGATGGTGCCACAACCATACCACTTAATGTGATGACTAAGGCACAAGACAAATAGGCCAGAGTGTCAATACTTGGACCTAGCAATGTGGATGTTTCTTCTATTGGCAAGAAGAACAAGAAGAAGAAGAAAAAAGAGTGGAATAGAAGATTAATTTGAAGAGCAACAATGCTAGCACAGTAACATCAAGAAAGCGAATACCTGATGTAGAACCCAAAACCTTAGCTCCAAAAATGAGAAGAAGGGAAGTGCTAAGATAGGGGAATACCTTGACTTGAGACACCAAATGGAGATAATAGAAAAGATAAGGGGATGGGTCAAAGAAGCTCAAGTACACCTTCGATAATCTATACCAAAATATGAGGGTCATGACATGTCCAATGTAGAGCCATCCTCACCAACTTACATACGACCACCAACTAGTCAAGGATACAAACCTCACATCCATCTAGAGGAACCAACCTTGCCTCAACCAAACCTAGAGATGGACACTCAACCACTCACCAAGAATATAACCAACAAAGTTGATGCAGGATTGCTAGTAGCTCTTGTATTAATACATGTCATTACATTTAGGGAAACTAATGAGACAAAAATAAGGGTTGTGGAATACGTTGAAGACATGGGTTGAGAGGCAAGAGAGAACAAAAACAAAGGAAAAGGATACTAACAGTCACATTCCAAGTGTAAAACCCTCTCTTGTGACAAAGTCACTACAAATCAATGCATTTTGGGAAGGACAGATATGCATGTGGTCTTGCCCATTGTGGCATTGAGAGATGTTATGTTAAAATGCATTGTAGACATAGGGGCACAAGTGAGTATTCTTAGCCACATAGTGTTACAAGCATGGGGAAGTCCACGTGTGGAAATTGCTAGATTCAATGTAACCCTTGATGATGGTACAAATATTTACTCGTTTGGAGTATTAAAGGATTGGCCACTTAGGATAGTATGAGTCTAGTTTTTAGTGAACTTCATTGTGATGAAAGACATGATTATGACATCCTATTGGGAAGATCTTGGATGCAAAGTGCCCATGTGATAGAGGATTGGGGTAATGGACTAACATTTTTTAAAAATAGAAAGTAGTTAGCTGAGTGGAGATGGATACTTGGAAGATGTCACCAATTGACCTCAATGCCATTTCTGCCATGGTCAAAGAAGAGCCATAGAGAAAGCCGTTAACCAAATACATTCCATGTTGTGAGGATGGGCATGAGTGGATGCATGTGCTAGCAACCATTGAATTTCTATTCTTTGATGATAAGGATGATTACAAGAGGATTTTGGAAAAGGCATGCACCTTTAATGAAGAGGCTAAGGCCTTTGCACCACCCAAGAGAAATACCTTACCTATGGTACCTCTGTGCACGATGGCACAAATCTCAAGTGATAGATATACCACATTCCAACAAACAAATTGGAACTCCACAATATCCTTGAATATTTGATAAGAAAATTAGCCTATGACCATGTGGCCAGCTTGCAACCTCTTAGAAATCTCTTGGAAGAGATGAAGTGGAAGTGGACTAGAGTGTAGTTATGGACTCTAAGCCAAAGACATCAATGCCTTGTGGATAGAAAAATTGGTCATCAAGGTGGACTGTGATCAAACTTGGATAGAGCATCTAGATGTGGTTGACTATGAGCAAGCATGATTGAACCAACGTCGTGCATCCACAACATTATATGAAATAGGATTAGCAACCAGGCTTCGATCACATAGTGAGACTCCCTCTTCCAATGATGGTTGTGAATTCAACTCTAATTTTGAGATAAGCTTGGCTAGCAATCTTAAGATTCCAAAGTCCCCCTAGGAACCAACACATCACCTAGGAACCAACACATCAAAGGAGACCTCCTAGTACACCTAAGGCATAGACAGTTGAAGGAGGAAAAGAGGAAGCAATCTAAGGATTTAGATGCTGAAAAGTAAAAGAAACCACATGACCTACCTAAGGGATTCAAGAAATTCAAAAAGGGCAATCAAATAGTGATATTATTGGGAAAAAATAGACAAGGCCAAACAAGTGAGCCCATTAAAGGACTAGCCAAGGTCAAGGAAGTCAATTTAGTTAGCGAAGGCAAAAAGCCTCAACTAGTATTCATAGTACACAACTTGACCAAGGACAAGGAGACTAACCTAATCAGTCACACTTAAAGGAATTCTTTGATGTGTTTGCATGGTCCACAGAGAGGAACTAAAAGGTATTTATTTGAGCATAGTAACCCATACGATTCCTATGGACCTTGACAAAATAACCATTAAATAAAGGCATTGTGCCGTGAATTTGAAGCATGCTCATGCTGTAAAAGAAGAGATTGATAAAATTTTGGGTGTAGGATTCATTAATGAGATCAAGCACATGGGATAGGATCACCCATTGTGACTTTTCTAAAAAAGAATGAAAAGATTTGAGTATGCATAAACTACAAAAAAGTCAATGTAGCTACTAAGAGAGAGAACTATCCTTTACCTTACATCAAACCAATCACATGCTCAAGAGAGTGGCAAGGAAGGAAGTGTACAACTTTCTAGATGGGTTTTCAAGATAAAACCAAGTGCAAATTGGAAATGGTTGTGGCTAGAGACTACACCATTCAGGTCCCAGCCGACATCTTCCCTGCCCAACTTCACAAGAGCCCCTCACCAGCAGAGCCTCAGTTGCCTGACCACCCAGACTCACCCCGCCTTGTGCAAATAGAGTAGCCCCCCTATGATATAAAAGCAACTTAGCAAAGGCCATCCTGCCATAACTTTTTGTCTTTTGATGGTTAAAGGGGCAGACTTTCCACTTGTACACACTTTCCTCACCTATTGCTAATATATGCCAAGTCTTTAACAAGCACCGGAATAGGCATCGCAATCAGCATCATAGGATTTTGAAAAAGTAATATCTTGACATGATTGCATTTATTCATTGTACTTGATGCATGCAACTTGCATATACTCTCATGAAGTGATAAGTGGATGCAGGATGACACAGGTCTTCGTGCAAACGTGTTCAATGTCCAAGTCACTGTAAGACCACAAACCTCACAAAGAACTACAACAAAATCACACTGCCGAATGCAAAAAATCACCCTTACGAGTGCCCACATCGCATGCCCCAAAGCATAGTCATGGGCTACGCTCTCTTTCTGGGTCAAGCTCTACAGTTGGCTCACGACAGTTGTTACCTCAATTATACCGACATCGTGTGTCGCAAAGAGGTTTGCAATATCTCAAGTGTATCTCCCCATCTCAACAACTGCTTCTCTAACAATGAGGCTAGGGCACAATCATCACTGTAATATCCATTTCCTGAGCCTTCAAAGCTTGACATTTTCCAACCCATTGAAAGGCTGATAGCCTCAACATATTGCAATGGTTGTACTCAGGCAAGTTTAAAAAAAAAGCATAAGTTAAAGAAAAAAAATAAAAAAGAGAGAGAGAATGAAAAGATAACAAGCACCCACAATCACATCACAGCACCTAGGAGTCCTCAAATTAGGTGCGTCCAATGACCTTGATCGGCTGGCTCCGTCCCTAGTCCCCTAGCCCCTTAGCATTGCCCACAATTGTTCAGGGCACACCAAGGGTAGGACATACCTAGGGAGCTTGTCTCACCTATGATTAGACCTGTCACCCTGACCCATTCTCACGATTCCCTCTTGCACTCTGCCTTAATACCATTGCAATCAATTGTGGTAAGCACCACACGAATGGCCATGAGAAGTACATTGTCCTCATCATGCAGGTCCAATAGCTACTAGCTACCGATAGTGTAGTGTCCCTGTGTTCAATTATGTTACGTTGAGTAGTCACAATGCAAAGGATGTCGCATACACCTTCACGTGTACTTCTTCTCAACATGGACAACTTTGCTTCATCCACACATCGTTATGAGAAACCAGCTCGCGGTCTTCTAACTATGTAATATCTAAGTATGCACGAGCACTCACATAATATCTGCACTAAAATATATACATAGTTTGGGTCCTCAAGTGCAGGATAATAATCTCAGCTTGCTTAGAGTTTGACTTGTCTCCCAAACTAATTAAACTATGTCTTGTGCACGATAGAGAAGACTAGTACTACCCCTAGGGAGAGACCACCTATGAGAGGTTTTCAATTGCAGGTATTGAAGACTCCAATGAAAGTGTCATTTACTCTTTATCAACACCCAACTCTGAATTCTTATCCTTTATCATCGTGCAAGCCCGCCAGGAATCGTCATGTGCAGAATCCCTAGCAAACCAACACTTGTGCTGGCCATTAGGAACAACCCTACCACCAACTCCAACAACCCTACCACCAGCCACCTAGGCCACCAACATGCCCCCAACAACCTTCCTTCACATCACCAACAACACTCCTCCACGACAACCACGGATGTCCCTTCCACCCACATCTTCAGTGCAGGCCAATGCCTGCTACCTACGACGGTGAGTGCCATGGGATTGGCACTCGTTTAGGAGGGGGGTAATGTTAACCCTCAAACGAATGAAGGTGGAAAATCCAGAAATGCTAAAGTATAAGACAAAGGCTAAGGAAAAGTGAAACAGAAGACAAAGACGCACAAGGAGAAAAGTCCTAAATAAGGAAGAAAGGCGCACAAGGAAAAGCACAAGTCAATACTTTTGTAAAAGAGCGTAAGTGCATCATGGTCTAATTCAAGGAGCACCGGGCTCTCACCCGTGCAATTTGTAAATGTAGACGGGCGGTGGAAAGGAGGCTAGGAAGATAGAAGGACAATGGAAAAAAGGGCCTAGGCCACGACCGGCTATGTAAAAAAGGTGATAAGGGGATGACCACCCAAAAGGGGTTTAGGGTTTTGTATATAAGGTTGAAAAGTGAATGATGTTGAGATGACAAGCTCAACACATGTGGACATTGATGATGGACCGCCTGGTTAGATGGGTCCACACGTCTACACTTAGCATGTTGGTGGTCATTATGACTCTCACATGGCCACTGACTCATTACTTATTATATTCAGGTTGTTACACCTATTTACAGAGCTGGCATAGTTATAGCGCCAGTCGACTAATGTAGTCAGTTATGCATTGTTTGACTTAGTAGGCAACTTTTCTTTATGTTGTATCTTATCTATACTTTGTGTACATTGTAAAGTGTGTGGAAGAAGAAGAAGAAATCAGCAAGAAAACGTTTTGGCCTCCATCTCTCCTTTTGTCTCTTGAGTGAGCTTCTCCTTGTGCATTCTGTGTGTGTTCGACGCAGCATCTTGAGCAACTCCCCCCACCACGCGATTCTTGACATGGTATCAGAGCCACGCCACTGAGAGAGGATGATTTCGAAGGTTGAAGTGAAGGAGAAGAAGCAAGGTTCGAGCAAGCAAGCCACGAGTAAGAAGCTCTCCCATTCTTCCACTCTCTCTCTTGGATAGTGCCTGTGGAGGCACCGGAAGCAAGGTCGAGCAAAAATCTCAGATTGCAGTGAGATTTGGTGTGCATGAAGAGCGTTGTGTATTCTTCATATAGTCCCTTTTGGGCTTTCCCGTAGTTATTTTGGGCATCTGAGGCCGTTTCAGGCCCCGTTTTAGAGCCGCAAGGTTGCGGACAGTAGTTTCAAGGTACACTGTGACTTCGACTATATTGACCGAAAGTGGGTGCGCAGGTTACATATTTCAGATCTGTAAGTTCAAAGGTGTTTACCATTGAGTAAACACAAGGTTTATTTGCAAACTGGTTGCAAATTGCATGTATTGTTGAGCAGACAGTGAAAAAGGCTATCTGGTGTATTGTTGTGCACTACAGGTTGAGGGTTCTCAAAAGATTTGCTTACTGTTTGGTATTATTCTTGTGATAATGGCAGAGAATAGTGGAAGCCCCATCATTGAGAAGCTCGACAAGAACAAGTACCCTTCATGGAAGTTCCGTGTTACGAACTTCCTTATTGGAAAAGGCCTCTACGAGTTCGTTTCAAGTGAAGAAAAGGAGCCGGAGCTGAGTGATCCTCCAACTGCAGAAGAGACAAAGGCATGGAAGGAATTGAATGCAAAAGACAAGAAGGTCATGTATTGGTTATCTCTGCAGTAATTGACAATAATATGCTGGGACATATTAGAAATGCAGAGAATTCATATGTAGCTTGGACCATACTTGAAAGTATGTTTTCTGTAAATACAAAGGCACGAAAGATTTAACTCAAGCAAGAGTTGAATACATTGAAGAAAGGAAAGATGTCTATCAATGCGTATGCACTGAAGGTAAGGAGCATTGTAGATGCATTGGCAGCGATTGATGCAATGCTCGATGATGATGATTTGGTGTCGTCTACCTTGGGTGGACTTAACAATGAAAAGGCTTGGAAGTCTTTTGTAACTTCCGTATATGTTAGAAAGCCATTTTCAGATTTCGATGAGTTGGTCTCCCTTACGATCATTGAAGAGATCAACATGAAGAGTGAGACATCTGAAAGAAGTGGCGAACAGGTCCAGGCTTTCTACTCTAGTTCAGGAAGGGGACATGGTAGGTTCTCCTCAAGAGGCCATGGTACAGGACGTGGTAGTGACAACCAGCAAAACAGATTGAATCAGCAATTTGGAGATATGAAGGTTTCAGGAGGTCGTGGTAACTTTAGAGGCAGGGAAAGCTTTAGAGGAAGAGGTGGATAGCAGAACATAGGTTCTAACAACTCTGGTATTATGTGTCACTACTGTGGCAAAACAGGTCATATTGTAGCCCAATGTTATGCTAAGAAAGATGATACTCGTAGTGGTAAGTTGCAGTAAGGAAACTATGCATCGTCTTCATGACAGAATGAAGACAAAAATGAACGTCTGTTTGTTATGCAACATATGCTGAATGCTGTTATAGGAAAGGGAAACATGATGATGTTTGGTATGTTGATTCAGGTGCATCCAATCATATGACCAGCCATGCAGAATGGTTTGGAGAGATGCAGGATTTGCAAATTGCAGGTTATGTGCAGACGGGTGATGATTCATGCCACCCAATTTCACATGTTGGAAAAGTTCTCTTGTCCTTGCATGATGGTAAGACAAAGAGTCTTTCAGATGTATTACATATGCCATCTATTACAAAGAACTTGGTGTCAGTCGGCCAAATGGTGGAGCAAGGGCTGCAAGTCAGATTTAATGCAAAGGGTTGCTTTGTAGAAGACTTCAATGACAAGTGCAGGTTAGTTGCAAAGGGAAGTAGAGTTGGACGTATGTTTACTCTGGATGTTGGAATTCCTACTATGAATGCTGCTATGTATGCCAAAGGAAAAGGTATTATTGTAGACATTGAAATTTGGCACAAACGCATTGGACATGCAAATGTACAAAGGCTGAAATTAATGCAGTCCAAAGGGTTGGTTACAGGTTTTCCTACATTTAGAGTTGCAGAATTTCATAAGGTATGCGAAGCATGTCAGTTTGGTAAGCATGCAAGACAACCCTTTTCACATGACAGAGATGTAAGTAGAAATATCCTTGATGTTGTGCATACAGACATTTGGGGGCCTACACAAAATGTATCTCTTGGAGGTAGTTCATACTTTGTTACATTCATTGATGATTGTTCTAGAAAGCTGGGGGTATATTTTATGAAGGAAAAGAGTGAAGCATTTGAGCACTTTAGAACTTTCAAGGTTGAAGTTGAAAGAGAATCAGGCTTGAAAGTAAAGTGCTTGAGGTCATATGGAGGGGGAGAGTACCTCTCGAATGAGTTCAATGATTTTCTAAGGTCTCATGGGATAAAGAGACAGTTCACAAGCAAGTATACCCCACGGCAAAATGGGGTTGCAGAAAGGAAAAACAGGCATATTGCAGAAGTTGCACGTGCCTTGATGGTTGAAAAGAATATGCCTAAGCATTTTTGGTCTGAGGCTGTTCATACTGTTGTTTATATTATGAACAGAACCCCCATAGCTGCAGTTCATGGTATGACCCCCGAAGAATGTTTTACAGGTAAGAAGCCTGATGTCTCACACTTGAAAGCGTTTGGCTGCATTGCGTATGTTCATGTGCCAGATGAGTTGCAGAAGAAACTGGATCCAAAGGCTGAAAAGTGTGTCTTTATTGGATACTCTTTAGAGCAGAAAGGGTATCACTGTTATAACCCTGTCACATGTAAGTTCAGAGTGAGCAGGGATGTCATCTTTGATGAAATGAGCAGTTGGTATGCATCTAGTGGTGATGCATTGGATGATGATGATGATCATGACACTCATGTGCAGGCTGAAAAGCAAGAATCACGGACTCTTAGTGGACTAGAGACATCATCTGGTAGTCCTTGGTCTGGGAGACTAAGGAGTACCTCTACATCTTCAGGTGCATCTATAAGCACTACAGGTAAAGACAAAGGAAAGAATAAAGTGTCAGAAGGCATTGATGTAGTGCTTGATAGAGACTCCGGTGGCTCAGAGAGCTTGGATGACGAGCTTGGCATTCCTTCAGTGAGGACTCCAGGTGTGCAGAGAGCACGCGTTAATGCAAAGACTCCATTGAGTGATCTAGTGGTACGCAGATCTAGCAGGGTGAGATACCCTGTTAAAAGATTTGGTTTTGAAGGTTATGCAACTCACCATTATGCTTACATGGTGAAACTAGTTGAGGATGTTCAGCCCACTTTTTTTGAGGATGCTGTTGGTCATACTCATTGGGATGTAGCAATGGATGAGGAGATCGCTGCATTAGAGGCCAATAAGACTTGGGATCTAGTATCATTGCTGAAGGGCAAGAAAGCTATTGGATGTAAGTGGGTTTATAAGATTAAGCATAATGTAGATGGTTCTATTAGCAGATACAAAGCTAGGCTGGTTGTAAAAGGCTATGCCCAGACATATGGCATAGATTATGATGAAACCTTCAATCCAATTGCTAGGATGGCAACTGTCAGATGTGTGATTGCTTTGGCAGCAACCAAAGGTTGGAGGTTGTAGCAAATGGATGTGAAGAATGCCTTCTTGCATGGTGACTTGCAGGAAGAAGTGTATATGGATCAGCCAGCAGGTTATGAAGATTTAGAGCATCCCATGTATGTGTGCAGGTTGAAGAAGGCACTCTATGGGCTCATGCAAGCACCTAGAGCATGGTCTGACAAGATCAGAGAGTATCTTGTCAATATTGGCTTCTATGTTTCTGATGCTGATCACTCACTTTATGTGAGAAAGGGAGATGCAGGTTTGGTCATCATAGTCATCTATGTGGATGACTTGATTATTACAGGTGATAGTGATAGTGGGATTGTTGAAGTCAAGGATTTTTTGAAGAAGAAGTTTGAGATGAAGGATTTAGGTGAGCTAAGATACTTCCTTGGCATTGAAGTGATCAAATGTGATGATGGTATATGGCTCTCCCAAAGACAGTATGGCTTGGATATGTTGTCCAAGTATGGTATGACACCATGCAAACCACTTTCAGTCCCATTGGAGCAAAATGTAAAGTTGAGTGCTGATGTTGGGGATGAGATAGAAGACCCTACTATGTTCAGGAGGATAGTGGGGAGTTTGATCTACATGACCATTACAAGGCTAGACTTGAGCTATGTTGTTGGTCTTGTGAGTCAGTTTATGCAAGTACCTAGAAAGCCACATTTGGATGCAGTCAGACGCATATTGAGATATGTGAAGTCCACATTACATTATGGACTTTTCTATGAGGTAGGTACAGATGTACAGGTGTTTGGATACACAGATGCAGATTGGGCTGGTAGTATGTCCGATAGAAGATCTACCAGCGGATACATGTTCTCTCTTGGTAGTGCAGCAGTTGCTTGGAGCAGCAAAAGGCAATCTACAGTTGCTTTGTCGAGTATAGAGGCTGAGTATAGAGGTGCTGCTGTTGCAACATGTGAGGTAGTATGGCTGCAAAAGTTATTGACTAATTTAGATGTGCAAGTGAAAGGTGCAGTTGTCATTTATTGTGACAACATGAGCAGTATACAGTTGGCCAGGAACCCTGTGTTCCATGCCAGGACAAAACATATTGAGGTACACTACCACTTTGTGAGAGAGAAGGTACTAGCAAGTGAGATTGACTTGGTGTATGTCAGCACACAGGATCAGATAGCTGACATCTTCACGAAGGCATTGGGTACAGAGAAGCTTCAAAAGTTTCAAAGCTTACTTGGAGTTGCATAGATGCAGTTGAGCTTGAGGGGGAGTGTTGAGATGACAAGCTCAACACATGCGGACATTGATGATGGACTGCCTGGTTAGATGGGTCCACACGTCTACACTTAGCACGTTGGTGGTCATTATGACTCTCACATGTCCACTGACTCATTACTTATTATATTCAGGTTGTTACACCTATTTATAGCTGGCATACTTATAGCGCTAGTCGACTAATGTAGTCGGTTATGCATTGTTTGACTTAGTAGGCCACTTTCCTTTATATTGTATCTTATCTGTACTTTGTGTACATTATAAAGTGTATGGAAGAAGAAGAAGAAATTAGCAAGAAAACGTTTTGGCTTCCATCTCTCTTCTTGTCTCTTGAGTGAGCTTCTCCTTGTGCATTCTGTGTGTGTTCGACGTAGCATCTTGAGCAACTCCCCCCACCACACGATTCTTGACAAATGAGAAGCTTATTCTTGTGTATAGCCAAAAGTGGCTCTCCTCTTCTTCTTCTTGTTATTGCTTGCTTGAGCTTGTGCTTGAGAGAGGGAGTGTGAGGGAGTGAGTGTGTGAGGGTGAGGGATGGGGAGGAGAAGCTCTCCATCTTCTCCTCTCTTCTTCTCTTCTCTTCTCTTCTCTTGTCTTGCTCGTGGTGATGGAGCTTGGAGCGTGAAGCTTGAGGATGGAGCTTTCTTGAAGCTTGAACTTGGATCATGGAACTACCGGAGTGCGTGGGAGAGGAGGTAACTCGAACGGCATGGAGGTAAGCTCACTACACCCGTAGATATGGATGGCACGTCGGCTATGTGAGAGGTAGCCATTAGTGCTCGGTTTGGAATGCTTAAAACAATAAGCGGTCCGTGGGTCTTGGTGGTTGAGCGAGAGCTTCCACATACACTATTCCATGATGCTACCAAGTTTGTTAAGCACTGTGATGAGAGTGCCAGTGTATAAACATTCCTATATGAAAGGACAAAATGGAGTTAACGTCAATAATAGCATGCCAACCATTTGAAAAATGGGGCATCGACTTCATTGGATCAATTAGTCTCATTGCTCAATACTCTCAAACAAAATACATCATTGTAGCCATTGATTATCTTACAAAGTGGATTGAAGCATGAGCAATGAGAAAGAATGATGCAAGATCCACTCCTAAATTTATTTAGGAGCAAGTTATTTCTCAATTTAGCTACACCATTGAATTAGTTAGCAATTAGAGCACACACTTCATCAATGAGGTGATTAATCATTTTTTTGTCCATTTGTATGGTTACCCATAAAGAATTGTCACCATACTATCCCCAGGCCAATAGTCAAGTTGAGGCAACAAACAAAATAATGGTCAATGTACTGACAAAAACTCTCTCTACTTCACAAAGTGATTGAGACAATAAGTTGATGGTAGCCTTGTGGACATATTGTAATGACTACAAAATGGCTATTGGATAAATACCATTCAAGCTAACATATGTAACAAAAGCAAACTTGCTAGTCAAATTCTTTGTTCCGAGCATGTCGATAACTATACAAGAGAGAGATGGAAAGGCTTAAAGGCTTGGATTGTATATTTAATTGAATTGAAAAGATTATTTGAAACTTGAATTATTGCCACACATGCCCTTATTTGTGCAAAGAAATGTTTGGTTTGACAAACATATCAAACAACACGGATTTAAAAAATGTGACCTAGTGTTACTATATTCTATCAAGGGCCATAAATAGAAAATGGAGTTCTGAGAATTAAGACCATCATGAGTTTGTCAGATTAGTAGAACAAGTAACTTGGAGCTCAAAATCCTAGAGGAGAGGGCATATACTTCTTTGATGAAAGTCACATTGAGAATAATACCCAATAATGCATCCACTGTTGCACGATGTCGTCGCGTTAAGGGTTGAAGGTCTACCACCAGAGCTTTAGTGCAGAAGGGGAGTTTAGGATTCAAGGTTCAGGAAGGGGAAATAGATTGGGGTTTAATAAGATCGGGGATTTAGAAATGATTTAGGTACGGAAGAAGAGTTCAAGCTTTTTCACTATGTACTTAGCATACATGAATGGAAGAAATAAGTCTATCTTGATTACATCAAATGCCTTTGGATACATACATCATATCATAAAGGATATTTTCAGATCCTCAATTCAATTAGGAATATCAAATGCAAGATCTAATGGCATTTATTTCAAGTACATAGATGGATTTCAACCCTTTGGAATAAGTATGTTGTTGATAGAGTCAAATGCATTCAAGATTTGGGCCAAAGATACAAGAAATGAATTGAAGAAGCATAATTTTAGCTTCAGCCCTGTTTTAAAACAGAAAATTCCAACCCATAATCAAGCTCAAAATGAGTGCATAAACTCAAGAAGAAGCACTTCTGATAATTAATGAACAATGTATTGATGAAAAGAGGTCATCTCCTTCCATTACAACCACATATATCCCATGTTTGCTCATAAAAATGGACCATAACAGTGGGTTGCCCTGTTCTTGACTAGTTATTTCAGCCCATAACAGCCCGTATACCTTCAATATCCTCACCCTTTGCCTGCCCAAAAGTCACTCAAGTACTTGGGTACAAGTCGGGCTTCATTGGACCAAGAATAAGGTAGACAAAATGAGAGAAGTCGTGCATAAGAGCAGGCTGAATCCTTTTCCCTCAGATTTCCCTCTTTTATAGACTATTTTAGTATGCATTTTCGTCAGACCAAAGGGGGAGAGAAGTGGAGCTCTCACCATGTTTACATCTTCAGTAGTTGGGCCTGTTGATCTTCAGTTTGCATGCTCCAAATCATGCACCATAGCTCCAGTTCTCTCCAGTTTGCTTCAGACTGTGCAGGCCGCATTTTGCGCCAAAAAATGCGGGCTGCTCCCTGCTCAGTCCCTGGTCACTTTTTGTCCTACCCAAGTCACTTGCTGGTTACTTAAGTCTATTACTCTAGGTCCCATGTGAACCTAGTGGACTTTTGGCAAATTTCTTGAGTTCTGACCATATTTTTGCACTTGAATCAATGTGATTTATCCTGCAAATTGTCAATTACTTCCAGTTGACCAAGTTGTAGGTTCCCATAGACTTATTTTTCATAAATATACATGGTATAACTGAAAATTATATGCTAAATACAAAAGAACTTGTGTAACTAAGGTGGTTATTGGATAACAATGTCTGAATTTTGTATGCAAATTCCTCATATAACTTCTAGTGAAGTTCTTCTGTGTTCATAAGAATTCCATAATTTATATTATGAATAGTAAACTCTTTGATATTCACCCCCTCCTAACCTGCACATCCTCCGGCATGTGCCATTTCATAAGATTATAGGTCAAGGAGGGTCTTCTTCTTCATCTTCATTCTCTAATTCTTTTTCTTCCTGCATGTCTTCAAGTAGAGGGCTCATATCTAAGTCATCAAGTTCATAAGTTGAAGATTCTCTTTGTTTGAAGAGTTTGATTCGTTTCCCAGCTATTGGAATCTTAATCATGGTCCCATCCATTTCAACCAAAGAGTAAGTAGCATTATTATGTACTACTTTTACAACATATGGTCCAAACCATCACTTGGCTAACTTCCTATGAGCACTATATTGATTGTCCACACTGCTATCATAGACAAGAACCCAATCATTCTCTTGAATAGCTCTTGGACGAAGTCGATGATGCTTGTCAAACCTCTTCTTATTCTTTAATCTTGCTGTTTTCAGCCTTTCAATGGCTGTTTTGACATCTTCTGGCCTTCTTTCAAGTTGCCTTATGCGCAAAGACAGCAATTCTTCTCTATTCATGCCTTCATCCCAAGGCAAGATATTCCATGTGACAATGGATTCCTCAATAGGCATAACACGTGGCTATCCATATATAAGTTCAGCTGGCATATATCCTGTCACTGCACTATGGGTAGTTCTATCAGCCCATAATGCGAATGGTAGCATTTTAGGCCATTCCCTCAACTTTCCTTTGCATGATTTTGCTAAAGCTTTAAGAATTGGTTGATGACCTCTTTCACTCTTACCATTGCCTTCAAGGTTGTAGGCTGAAGTAAGAGATAGCTTAATTCCCAATTGAGCAAAGAAATGGCAAGTCTCATCGGCATCCAATTCCCTTCTATCAGCAGTTACTTTAGCAACACATCCATACCTGCAAAATACTTCTTCAAGTAAAAATCGACGAACAGCATGAGTGGACTTTGTTGTCAAGGCCTTTTCTTCCACTTGATTTGTGAGATATTCTCTAGCAAGTACTAGATATCTCATGTTCCAAATTCCTGTAGGCATGGTTACTAAATCAATAACCCATCTATAGTGAATGGATAAAGGATAGGTAGGCTGAAGCCCATCCCTATGTTTTACCATAGAATACATTTGACAAACATGACAAGACTCAACAAAATGCTCAATGTCTTTATACATGTTTTGCCACCAAAATTTCTCTTTTATTTTGGCAAAAGTGCCCCATATGCCTTTATGACCAGCCAATAGGCTTTCATGAAACTCTTGCATGACCAGTCTTTGTGTCTTTTTGTCTCCTAAGACACGAACATGTGCCCTTCCTTTCTTTTTCGCATGCCTCCAAAGATAACCATCTTTAAGAAAAAAACCATAAGCTTTTCTCTTAATTCTTTTGAACTCTTCATTAGTCCAATCTTCCTTCTTTGTCATAGTGCTCAAAAATTGACCAATTTTTAGCCAATCATCTGCATAATATTCTTCTTTAAAATGTGAACAAACCATAGCATAACATTGAACATGCTGTTTACTAGCTGTCCATTATCCTTCTTTGGTTGTTTCATCCTTCCTTGCTGATGTAGAATTGGCTTTAATAGCTGAACTTGTTGTTCTTGCTGTAATTTTTGTTGTACCTGTATTAACAACATCATTTATAAACTCTGATTCTTCTTCATCCATCATTTCTTCTTTATCCATATATCTGGCACGTGAAAGCATGTCAGCAACTGGATTATCTCTACCTGCAATATGTTTCAAATCAAGATTTAAGGATTTAATATAGGCTATCCATCTTAGCATGGCTATGTATCTTAGCATGGCTATGTCGGGAGTGGAACAGTTGGCGATCATGCCCAAGAGTGGAAGGCAATCTATTTCAGCTATAACATGTGCGCCCATAAAGTACTCCTTGTCACATTTTAATGCAGTTACTACTCCCCAAAGCTCTCTTTTAATTTGAGCATACCTTCTTTGTCGTTCATTAAGAACCTTCGCTCGAAAGCAGATTATATATCTATTGCCTTCAAGGTCGTCTTGACCAACTGCCCATCCTATTCCAATAGGACTTGTGTCCACTGTGAGTATAATGGGCTGTCCATTAGAGTAATCAGCCCTCTTTAAAGTGGGGGCTGAAGTCAGCATTTTCTTGAGTTTCCGAATAGCCTGAGTGTGTTCTTTTTCCCATATAAACCTTTGGCCCTTTCTCAGAAGCTGATAAAGACTTTCAGCAACATGGGCAAAATGTGGTATCCAAATAAGGTAGAAGACACATGCACTAAGAAATCTTCTCACTTCTGAAACATTTGTACGTTCTTCCTGCATTTTGCTGATAGTATTTATTTTGGATGGAGAAGGCTTTCGGCCATATGGAACACACATATGACCGACCACAAGGACTTCTTTGACTCCAAAAACAGATTTAGCTCCTAAAAGAGTAATATGGACTTCTTCTAATTTAGACAAGATTTGAGCACAATCATTAATATGATCAGAAACTAACTTTCGACATCCAAGTTCATTGAGTTCTTCATTTTTCTCATGAACTTCACATCCTTTGATTGGAACATCATCAAGAAAAGGAAGAGTCAATTGAGGAATATAATCCCTCAATACTTTATGCATAGCATTCATCATGTGAGCTACTGAATTCGTAGCCCCTTGAGGTAGAGTACCTAGGCGGACTAGGCCAAGAGGCGTCTTCATTGTGGTAATGTCACGGCTTTCCAAAGCAAGCTGAAATTGGTCGTAGCCTGAATATAAGTCTTCCATGGAATAGATTGCCCTACTTGCAAAAGCTTCAGCAAACTCATCCACAATTGGTCCCGATCCAACATTTCTAATAGTGACTTTATTGACGGGTTGTAAATCCTGAATGAATCGTAAAGATCCATTCTTCTTAGGTACGGTAAACCATCTGTTGGAATATGGAGCTGAAGATGGCTCCAATATTCGCATTTTTATCTTTTCATTTAAAAGTTCCAATAACTTAGGCAAATGAGCCCTTGGAACCGGAATTGGTTTAAGATTCCAAGGCACATGTGGGACCGTAAAAATTACCATTGGTGCCACAATGCTTGGATCCACACAGCCAATTTCATGTGGCTGAAATGAAAAGGCTTTACCATGGTTTTTTAGCATTTGCATGAAGATTTACTTTTTAGCCGGCAAGAGGAAAGAGTCTTCACCAATTTTCAGCTTTTCTAGACTTTCTACTGTAAATTGGTGACTGATCCGGGTTTTTTACAACCCGGATTATTACCACAAAATTTGGCCAAAGCCCCTATCAAGAGCTTACCATATCACTTTGGGTTTACTCTTCAAGCACTAGGTATGCTACATTGCTTCTCGATTATGATAACTCTAGCAAATGGGGGGAACAAGTTCTTAGAAGGCATGCCAATGTAAAGGGTAAAAGGGATGGTTATCTTAGTGAATATGAAAATGGATTACACCTAGGAGTTGAGTGAATGCATAAATTTTTCAAAGGACTAGCCTCCAACTACACATGGGCTCCATCTGCATCACTAAGATTTGGAATCTATCACCATCATTAGAGGACACCTCACCCTAGCACACAGGTCAATATCCACATCATGGTGTCATTTGGATCTTGCACAAAAGCTTACAAGCATGGACCCCTTTTGTCACATGCTTATATATATTTATATACATATGGGGGACTAAAGTCAAAGCAACTTTTAGAAGCCGTTTTTTATAATCTCAATAACTCCCAAGAAAAAGCGAATTTCAAGAAAACTCTCACGATGCCCGATCGGTTTCGACCTGCTCTACAAAGTTGCAGAAGAAACTTTTTTCAAATTCCTCACGGATTTGAAGTTACGGAGGCGCAGACTGCTGGCTACATGCAATTTTCTTCTCTCTTTCACCAGACCAACTTCCCACTCTATCCTTCTTGTAAATATATTATAATAATGTGTTTTGGACACCACCTCTTGTAATCTAGCTTTATTTCTCTATGTTGTCTACCACCACCCTTGGCTTCTTGCATGATGACCAAGGTGGAGACTTGTCCCATCCACTATGCTCCATATTTTCAAAGATGCCATACATCATCTAGGATTATGTTAATCAAGAAGATTAGCTTAATCTAATCCCTCTTGGAGGCTATATAAAGAGCTCATGGAGAATGAAGAAGGGGGGAGGAAGGACAATGACAAGCCCATGAGAGCACTCTAGAATACCCTCATCTCTTTGAGGTGAGCTATGAGTGAGTTCTTTTATTATGTAGCATAATGGCAAGCTTCCTCTACCTCTTCTTCTATTATCTCCCTCTCCTCTAATCTTCTCATTCCATGTAGCATAATGGCAAGCTTCTTCTACCTCTTCTCCTCTTATCTCCCTCTCCTCTCATCTCTCTCTCTTATATTCCAAAATGGTGTCTAGTACATATATTCTCTCTTGTAAATTTATGTTTTGGTTCTCTTGATTCTCTTTGAGAAAAGGGATGTCCTAGCCCATCCTCCCTTTGGCTAGGTGGTGCCCCTCTTTAGTTCTCTTAGTGAGGATTGGAGGTTGGATGGGTAAGAGGCAACCTGTTCATCATTTCAGCCCTTATTTTTGGTGCCCCCGCTGAGGACATTCTCAACCACAATTCTCTACCTCCTTATGTGGAATGATACAACACATGGTGGTGCATCCTCTACAACAAGTTTCCCAAGTGGCTCTTCCTCAACGCCTTCACCAACTATTTTTGAAGCTGGTCGAAGTCCACGACTCCCAAAATTGTCTCCTAAAGAAGCTCAAGAAAGAAAGTATGCCTATCGGATGACGGCACGCATGCGGGTAAAAGGTGTTCACTTTAGAAATTCCATTATCTCACAAGGGAAAAAATTATGTCGCCATCAATTTCTAGGTTCTCATAATTGTGGTGAGTGTTTTGCAAACAAAGTGAAGGCTCTTCCGAGAGGTTCTCGTCTCCAAATCATCAAATCCCTCTCTCTCTCTGGCCTAATCCATATCAAAGGAGGACAACTATGCATGAACGGTGTGGAGTTTTGTAGAAGTGCAAAGTATGGAGACTACATTCAACTGTTGTTAGCTCAAAGGTTGGGTGTGGTTGAAAAGGTGGCCATCACACCTTATGAAATATATGTCACCGAGGATGGACACACCAAGGCAAGAACAATCACTGGTGAGAAAATTCTCCGTATAGCAAAGTTGGTGGGTTCCAAAAAGAAACACTCTGGGAAAAATCCTTCATAATTCAAGAAAGTGCATTCCCTCTACTTCCTTAAGTAGTCTCCACTCATGAATAATAACAATGGCCCGAATTTCTACACCTTCCACTCTGTACAAAACATCCGAGTTAATGTATGCATCAGTAGGAAGATTTTCTTCCATGAGCGTCTTGTCATGTACTTTGGGGCTGAAAGATTAAGGGAGATTCTTGTATCACCAGAACCTATAATCTTCCCAATGCTAGACTACAATGCATCCTTCAATGTACATGTATTTATCCTATTATAATAGTTTCTCATGAATCAGAACGAGTTGTATGGACCTATCCGTCCACTTGCTATGCAAACTGTGCATATTGTAGCTAGCACAAAACTTAGATTCCAAGGCATTATTAGAAGCATACTGGGGCCTAGATGTCTTGCTGAAATCAATGCATTTGTGAACCCATTCATCCTTCCCCTTATAAAATACAACTTAAGTCTAGACGTTTTCATCTTCATACTCTACTAAGGCAACATGGCATTTCCAAGTTTTTTTGGGCATAAAGGGGAGAAAGCTCTAGACTTTTTGGATGACTTAGAAATGTCCTTCTTAGTCACAGGCCAAGATGATGAAGCAACCAAAGTACGGGCCTTCCCTTTAGTTCTAAAGGGTGATGATCGCGTGTGGTATCAAGCTCTCTCAGAGGATACAAGGGGTAATTGGGAGAATCTCAAGACCGCATTCATGCACAAGTACCAAGATACAGAGCCACCTGAAGATATTTGGAGACAACTCTTAGATCTTCGCCAAACTGTAGCAGGGGAATACCAAACCTATGAAGGCATGTTTATAAAATTGTGGGATAAATAGACAGCCTCTTTAGCCGAGGGAGAAAGAGTACCTGATTGCCTTAAGAAAGATTGTTTTCTAGCTGGACTCCATCCTCTACTAAGGGAGAAGGTCAAAGGAAAGTTTCCCACATCCTATGAAGAATCAGTCACTTATGCGAGGGAGAAATATAGGAAATTGAAGTATCAAGCCTAGTTGAAGGGGGGAGTTGAGCCCATGCAAGTTTTACCAACCATGCCAAGGCCTAGAGAAATAGTAGAGGCCCCACTTGAACTAGAGATACCACAGCAAGAGCTCCTACAACGCATTACTAATCAATTTGAAAGCCTTTCATTAAATTTGGTGCAAGGAGTGTGACCCCCTCCCCTCATAAATGAAGGCAATCGAGGTCCAAGGAGGCAAGAAAGAGAGTATGTTTGCTATAATTGTGGGGAGACTGGCCATGGTATGTACTTTTGCCCTCATCCTAGGCGTTTTCCACGAAATGGGTTCCAACCAAGAAGGAGGGGACAACAAGTGACACCACCTAGGGAAAGGTTTGTTCCACCGAATCCAGGGCCTCCACCACCGGTTCAAGTTCTCCAGCATCCTCGACCACGCAGAGGTACCACCCTTGCCTGTCCAACCGCCAGAGAATCATGATGTTAGGATAATTAGTTTAGATGAGAGTGATGTCAAAGGGAAGGCCAAAGTAGTAGAGGTTGAAGCAATGCCAGTGAAGAAAGCCCGGAGAATTGAGAGAATGGAGCCTACACCACCAAATGAGGTTGAAAATATGGAAGAGGAGGCAGAGTCATCAATGGCTGCGAAGACATGCAACAGTAAAAAGAGGAGGGCTCACTCATGCCGACACATTGAGCCAGATGACTTTTCCCTGGGTAAAGGTACTAGAGCTTATGATTTGCTTGCTGATGTGAGGAATCAAGGGCCAAAAATTTCATGGCCCCAATTACTACATCTATCTCCAACAGTGCGGCGACAATGGTCAAAGATGGTAAGTATTAGACCCATGAAGAATAGACATGTGAATGCAATCCAGGCTAGAAAGATGAAATATATTGTGCCTTTAGTGGAAGCCGAAATCAATGGGCAGAGAGTGTCAAAGACATATGTGGATGGAGGTGCAGAGATTTGTGTCATGACAGAAAAGTTGATGCATCGTTTGGGATTAGAGGTAAATGAAACTACTAAATTTGGGGCCAAAATGGCTAACAATGTAGTAGTAAATTGTTTGGGAGTTATAAAGAAAGTCAAGATAAAGGTGTGTGGAGTGCAATTGGAGCTTGACATGTATGTGATGCCAGTGAAGGGGGATGGCTATCCGCTCATTCTTGGGCGACCATGGCTAATGGGAATGAAAGCCAGACAAGATTGGGAGACATGGGCTTTAGAGCTAAGACCACAAAAGGAGTTGCATAAAAAATGGAAGAGCACTATCTACAACATGAAGGAAGGCCGACAGGAGGATCTTGTGTTAGAGACCACCGCTGATGAATGGAGTTCTAGCGAGGGTTGGTCATCTATGATAGAGGGAGAGTCTTCTAATGAGGAGGAAGAAAGCTCTCTAGAAGTGATGGGGATTACATTAAAAGGGCCTTCTAGTAGCGAAATTCCGCAGCAGCTTCCAAAGGTCGAGAAGGAGGGGTTAGAAAAAATATTGGCTAAGCATCTATCAGTTGAGGAGAAGGTAGCCTACATGGAAGTGGTGATAAGACACTCTGCACATTTTATTTCTGATTATGAACACATCACAGGTGTGACAGCAGTACAACATCACATTAATCTAAAAGAGGGAGCACGGCTAGTGGTGCAGCAACTACGACGATTGGGAGTAGTTCAACAAAACGCTCTACTCATTGAGGTGCAACGACTTTTAAAGGCAGGCTTCATCTATCCAATAGGGGACTCAGAGTGGGTTTCACCTATGGTGGTGATACCCAAGAAGAATGGAAAATGGAGGATTTGTGTGGACTACAAGCCGCTAAATGCTGCAACAAAGAGAGATCACTTTCCTCTTCCCTTTCAGGATGAAATACTCAACGAGGTGGCCGGGCATGAGAGATACATTGTTTGTGATGGGTACTCAGGTTATTTCCAAATTCGAATAGTTGAGGAGGATCAACAGAAGACCACCTTCATTACACCTTGGGGTTGTTTTGCTTACAAAGTAATGCCATTTGTATTAACAAATGCCCCAGCTACCTTCCAGCGATTCATGAATTATGTCTTCCAACCATATTTTGGGAAATCCATCAGGGTCTTTATTGATGATTTTTGTATTTATAGTTCTAAGGCTTTACATCTAAGAAAGGTGGATGAAGCTTTCAACCGCCTTGCACAAATGGGGGGGCAATTAAACCATGAGAAGTGTCGCATTGGCAAAAGCAGTGTAACTTTGTTAGGGCATGTCGTAAGTGAGAGGGACATTGAAGCAGATCCAAACAAAGTTAAGGCCCTATTGGCGGTGCCATCACCATCTTCTGTGAAGGAACTAACCTCTTTCATTCAGAAGGTGCGATATATGGGGCGGTTCATTCATATCCTCTCCCAATTGATATTTCCATTGCAACTGTTAACCCACTCTGAGGAGCTCCTGTGGAGTGACGACAGCGAAAGGTGCTTTCACGAGGTGAAGAAGACTCTTAGCACCCTTCCTATAATTTTACAGCCGTGTTGGGATCATGAGTTTTTTGTCAATCTGAGTTTTGGGGAAGATGCTCTAGGGGAAGCACTAATACAAAAGGATGCTAAAACTGGACTAATGAGACCGGTTTACTTTTCTAGCAGAGTAATGACAGCATCAGAACGAGGGTACAAGATGGTCGAGGTGATGGTTTTGTCTCTAATGTTTGCTATAAGAAAGTTTCGTCCTTATCTTCTCCCTAGGCCATTCACAGTGATCACGACACAAGAGCATTTTCCCTATGCCTTACAGCACATGGATGTTTCAGCTAGAATCACTAAGTGGGTGATACAACTCCAAGAGTTTGACTACACCTTCAAGGTGGAGGATTCTACTCGAGCTTGTCTAGCTGATTTGTTGAACCATAGACGCCATCAAAAGAAGGAAAAGGAGAAGGGAAAGGTAAAAGAGGAGACACCTCCTCTTGAGGAGCCGCCACGGGTGGAGAATGCCCATGCCCTCTACTTCGATGGGGCCTACAAGCATATTAAAGACAGAGCGACAGCAGGAATAGTGGTGTTCAGTCCGAAGGTGACAAACTTTATGGAGAAGGTATTAGCTTGGAGGATGTCCATTCTAATAATGAGGGAGAATATCAAGCCTTGCTTTTAGGTTTGAGGTGGTGTCTTTCACATGGTGTCACTCGACTTAATGTTTTTGGGGATTCTATGCTAATTGTTAAGCAAATGAAAGGAATTTGGGCTTGTAAAAATGATAACTTAGCAGTGAAAATGAGAGAAGCTAAAACTCTCATGAGAAAGCTACAGAAAGCCCAAATCTATTTTGTGCCAAGGTGCACAAATGGTGACGCAGATGCTGAAAAATTGAAAGAGGTAATGGTGGGCATCATTAGAGTAAAGCTTCCCTTGTTTCAGGGTAAGTTTCAACTACAAGATGTGCTTTATTTTCTCGAGCAAGGTGAGGCACCTACACATATGAGTAAAAGTGAGAAAAGGTAGCTAGCTACTAAGGCCACTAAATACCGCTTGATAAATGATGTGTTGTATTGCAAAGGAAAGGATGCAGTGCTTAGAAGGGTGCCAATATCAAAGGAGATTATAGATGTGATTAAGAGCTGCCATGAAGGGGTTTGTGGCGGACATTTTGCTCAAGAAATAACCAGCAGGAAGATTCTCCAAGCCGGTTTTGTGTGTCCTAGTCTACATCGAGATGTGCAACATTGGTGCCGCACTTGTGACGATTGCCAAAAGGCCGGACCAAGGAAGCTAGTGCATGAGGAACAAAATCCCATAACTACATATGGTCCATTTGAGAAATGGGGGATTGATGCAATAGGGCCACTCCCACGAACTCAATCTGGCAAGAAATACATCATAATGGGAGTGGACAACATGAGGAGGTGGGTAGAGGCTTCAACAACTAGTAGGATCACAGCCCAAGAAGTGGAAAAATTTGTGTTTGAAAATATTTGTTGTAGGTTTGGCACACCTTTGGAAATTATCTCTGATCGAGGTCCTGGTTTTAGGGCGAACCTAGTAGGAGAGCTAATGGAAAGACTAAAAATCAAGCACAGACATTCTACTCCCTACTATCCACAGTGTAATGGTTTGGTCGAAAAAGTGAATGGGCTAATTTGTAAGATAATTACCAAGCAGGTACACATGCACCCCAAGCCCTGGGATAAAAAATTGAATGCAGCTCTTTGGGCTTACAGGACTTCATTTAGAACCTCACTTGGCTATACTCCATTTCACCTCGTCTATGGCCAAGAGGCTTTGCTTCCTATAGAGGTGGAACTGGCCAGTTTGCGTGTTTTAGTAGCCAGTCAAGAGAAGAATCAAGATAAGAAGTTAGAGGAAAGGATCTTGGATCTAGAGAGGCTGGAGTTAGACAGAGAAGCAGCAGTCCAACACTATTCCATGCAGGCTAAAGAGAGGAGGAAGACCTTTAATAAGAAGCTGGCTAGCAAACACATAAGGGAAGGATCACTTGTGCTATGCTATGATAACTGCTTTGATAACAGAAAGGATGCTAAACTTGTGTTCAAGTGGGAAGGGCCATTCATGGTTATAAGGAGATATCCAAATGGTAGCTATAAGCTAGGTGACATGGATGGGAAGGTTCAAAAGACAAGGGTAAATGGATGGCGGCGCTGAAGCCTTATTTTCAAAGAAATATGAACAATTTGGAGCAATCATTCAATGAAGAGCCACCAATGAGGGGGTGCAGTCCTCCTTGCTCTATTTGACCATTATTATCAAGCTAGAGGCATGAATACCTCTAGCCTAAGGGGAGGGCTAATGATCCAGGTTTTTTACAACCCGGATTATTACCACAAAATTTGGCCAAAGCCCCTATCAAGAGCTTACCATATCACTTTGGGTTTACTCTTCAAGCACTAGGTATGCTACATTGCTTCTCGATTATGATAACTCTAGCAAATGGGGGAACAAGTTCTTAGAAGGCATGTCAATGTAAAGGGTAAAAGGGATGGTTATCTTAGTGAAGATGAAAATGGATTACACCTAGGAGTTGAGTGAATGCATAAATTTTTCAAAGGACTAGCCTCCAACTACACATGGGCTCCATCTGCATCACTAAGATTTGGAATCTATCACCATCATTAGAGGACACCTCACCCTAGCACACAAGTCAATATCCACATCATGGTGTCATTTGGATCTTGCACAAAAGCTTACAAGCATGGACCCCTTTTGTCACATGCTTATATGTATTTATATACATATGGGGGAACTAAAGTCAAAACAACTTTTAGAAGCCATTTTTTATAATCTCAATAACTCCCAAGAAAAAGCGAATTTCAAGAAAACTCTCGCGATGCCCGATTGGTTTCGACCTGCTCTACAAAGTTGCAGAAGAAACTTTTTTCAAATTCCTCACAAATTTGAAGTTACGAACGCGCAGACTGCTGGCTACATGCAATTTTCTTCTCTCTTTCACCACACCAACTTTTCACTCTATCCTTCTTGTAAATATATTATAATAATGTGCTTTGGGCACCCACCTCTTGTAATCTAGCTTTATTTCTATATGTTGTCTACCACCACCCTTGGCTTCTTGCATGATGACCAAGGTGGGGACTTGTCCCATCCACTATGCTCCATATTTTCAAAGATGCCATACATCATCTAGGATTATGTTAATCAAGAAGATTAGCTTAATCTAATCCCTCTTGGAGGCTATATAAAGAGCTCATGGAGAATGAAGAAGGGGGGGAGGAATGACAATGACAAGCCCATGAGAGCACTCTAGAATACCCTCATCTCTTTGAGGTGAGCTATGAGTGAGTTCTTTTATTATGTAGCATAATGGCAAGCTTCCTCTACCTCTTCTTCTATTATCTCCCTCTCCTCTCATCTTCTCATTCCATGTAGCATAATGGCAAGATTCTTCTACCTCTTCTCCTCTTATCTCCCTCTCCTCTCATCTCTCTCTCTTATATTCCAATATGGTGTCTAGTACATATATTCTCTCTTGTAAATTTGTGTTTTGGTTCTCTTGATTCTCTTTGAGAAAAGGGATGTCCTAGCCCATCCTCCCTTTGGCTAGGCGGTGCCCCTCTTTAGTTCTCTTAGTGAGGATTGGAGGTTGGATGGGTAAGAGGCAACCCATTCATCATTTCAGCCCTCAGTGCCAATATCTTTAGGATCACGAAGGCTTGGTTGTTTGGATACCCTTTCTACCAATCCTTCGCTTTCAGGCGGTAGAGGAGTAGCTACCGGCTTGACCTTCTTATAAACTGTTTTATACTTTGTTTCTACTCTTACTTCATCCTTGTTTGGCTGTCCAAAAGCTTCATAATCTGCAAATTCTTGAATTATGTCATACATATCCAATGTACATACCTGTATGGACTGATTTTCAGCTTGATTTTCTACATGAACGGCTGTATAAATTTCAGCCATTGTATCATTATAATTCAGCCCATAAAAGAGTCCTGAAATTTCTTCATCTTTAGGTAAAATATCAAATTGCTTCAGTTCTTGCTCCATATGACTCAAATACTTTCTTTCAGCCCTGTTCATGGCTGAAAACTATTTATAACAACCCACACCATTGGCTGAAAAAACCTGCAAATCAGCTTTTGGCCTTGCCTCCTTCATATGTAGAGGCATTTTTTTGTGACAGGATGCACTGCCATAGCCTCCACTTATAGCAGCACTACCCGAAAACCCTTAAATTATTGGGCATTAGGAGGAACATGATGATCTCTCAATCGATCCCTATTCCGGTGGTGATTAACACAGACAGTTAGGAATTGAACAGCTTTATCATTATCCTTGCTTCTTATCCGAGCATATGATGAACCATCATCAAGAGCCTTTGTCTCTAAAGGAGACTCAGAAATAAATGGTTGTCCAAGAATGATAGGATAACTGGAGGAATCCTGAACAAAGAAATGAAATTCATCTTTTACATTACCAATAGTAACTTGTACATAAGGACATGTTGCATAAAGATCACCAAAGAGTTATTGGCTGCCTTCATGCACCATCCTAGGTCCACATCAATGGGCCATCCACCATTCTCATAGAGACTTCTTGACATAACATTAATTTTCGAACCATGATCTATAAGGGCAATGAATGGAGTTTCTTTTTCACAGATTTTAACAATAGATTCAGTAGTCGCCCTTGCCCAATGGGTACGGGAACAGTGACTACTAGGAATAAAGTGAGCTTCACTTTCTTCTTGCATGTTGTGAAGAAGAGTCTCTTTCTTATACATGGGCTGTACTTTGGATTGAGAAGTCCCCACCATTATGGCTTCTTCAGCTTCTGCTTCATAAATGTCTTCATCTTTGGCTTCTATGGCTGCAATCAATTCTTTGATTGCCTCCAATCGAATCCCTTGAGTTTTCAGCTTCTCTTCATCCTGCAAATACACATGAAGTACTTGCAAAAAAGCATGTACAGATTCTTCAGTTTCCTCACCAACATATTGTATTTTTCATTTAATTACATCATGAAATCCTCGTTTTGCAATACCGAGAATTTCACCTAATGTAAATTCAATTCTACTTCCAAGAATCCTTTCTTCTAGGATCCGTTTAAGATCCATTGTGGTCTCTATGTCAGATTGCAACTTGTAACTGGAATGTTTTCTTTTTCTTTTTCCTTCTGTCTTCTTTGCTTGAGGGGCATCTCCCATGTCAAATTTTGGTGGCGGCGGACTTTCAGTAGCCTTCTATTGGTTTGGTTTACTTCTTGTTATGCGTTTAGTCGGTCCTGAAGAAGAAGGACCGGCAACATCTTCTTCTCTTCTTCTCTTTTCTTTTATCATGGCTTCTTGATTATTAATTTCAGCTAACCGAGCAAAAGCTGAAAATGAATCTACAGGCTCAGACCAATCGGTTCTCCCTCGAATACATTAACTAGCAGTGGTGGTTAAATCATCTTTAGTTGCCTTGCCTTGCTCCATGCATTCCAAGGCCTGCGTCCACACTTTATATTTTGCATTAGTTTTACATGCTTTAACAATTTCATTAGTTGGCTCAATTTGCAGGCCATAAGTTGCAGCATCAACAACAGCTGCATAGGCCGTTCTTGTTGCCAAATCCTCCAATCTTTTCTTCATGCCACCGTTGCCGAAGTTTGGCTTAAGAGGAAGACCGGTTTTGGTTGCATGAATTTTACCATCCTTCCAAAAGACTAATTTTTGTGCTTCAGCTTCACGGAATGCACCACACTCCCTCTTGTCATGTTGAAGGCTATCACACCAAATGCAACGTCTTTTGAAGCCTTCTCATGCAGGCCTTTGGGCAGTTGACCAACCCCTTTCTTCTACTTTTACATCAAGCCTTTCTACTTTAGAATTGATTTCTGTTAAGTTAAGATGGAGATCCCGCATGCTTTTAATTAGCTCGTCCATGACATCCATCTTTGGAGAAGGAACAACATAATTTCTTGATTGCTCGGCTATAGAGACAGGAGGTCGAGAAACTGGAACAGGCTCCTTCATAGTTTCGGTTGTTGCAGGGGTTGATCCCCATCTTAGGCCAATTGCTCTCTTCGAGCAATCATATTAACTGCTTCAGTGACATCACTCCAAGCAGTCTTCAATCCCGACTCAGAATCAGGGTCTTCAAGTCGGTCAGTTAATTTCTCTTGAAGAGAAGAATTTGCAGCCTTTAAAAATAATTCAATCTTTTGAATTTCCATACCTTGTTGGTCATCAGGATCTAGTTGGGAAAATTTTCTTTCAAATTCTTGATGAAGAGCAGTAGCGGTTAGACCCTTATTGGGCCTCTCGACCCATTCGGTGAAGACTTTCTTTGTCATAAGGCCAGAATCTTCAAGGAAAAATTCTTCCCGAAGAGCCTTCTTGAACACAGTCCATCCTGCATCTTTTTGAAAAAGACCATGAATTCGGTCTTGGAGACCATGCACAACCAGACGGGCAAAATAACAGCTCCAAGAATGTTGAGGGACTCCAAAGAAGACCATCTTGTCAGTATAAAGACAGATAAAAGAGGATACATTTTGCCCATTGAATTGCTTGAGCTCTTGTCCAACTGCTTCTAAGGCTTTAATGGCAGCAGCATCAATCCGCTCTTCTTCTTGTCTTTGTTGTTGTTGCAATTGCAACTATTGTTGAAATTGCAACTGTTGTTGTTGGCTTTCTTGCATTAGACGAACCAACTGTTGCAAGGCATCTCCTCTCGAACTCGATGATTCTCCCATTGGACTTCTTCTTCCGCAGCGGACCTTCACGTCGGGTTCACCACTGTTGTCACGTTAAGGGTTGAAGGTCTACCACCGGGGCTTTAGTGCAGAAGGGGAGTTTAGGATTCAAGGTTCAGGAAGGAGAAATAGATTGGGGTTTAATAAGATCGGGGATTTAGAAATGATTTAGGTACGGAAGAAGAGTTCAAGCTTTTTCACTATGTACTTAGCATACATGAATGGAAGAAATAAGTCTATCTTGATTACATCAAATGCCTTTGGATACATACATCATATCATAAAGGATATTTTCAGATCCTCAATTCAATTATGAATATCAAATGCAAGATCTAATGGCATTTATTTCAAGTACATAGATGGATTTCAACCCTTTGGAACAAGTATTTTGTTGATAGAGTCAAATGCATTCAAGATTTGGGCCAAAGATACAAGAAATGAATTGAAGAAGCATAATTTTAGCTTCAGCCTTGTTTTAAAACAGAAAATTCCAACCCATAATCAAGCTCAAAATGAGTGCATAAACTCAAGAAGAAGCACTTCTGATCATTAATGAACAATGTATTGATGAAAAGAGGTCATCTCCTTCCATTACAACCATATAAATCCCATGAACAATGTATTGATGAAAAGAGGTCATCTCCTTCCATTACAACCATATAAATCCCATGTTTGCTCATAAAAATGGACCATAACAGTGGGTTGCCCTATTTTTGACTGGTTATTTCAGCCCATAACAGCCCGTATACCTTCAATATCCTCACCCTTTGCTTGCCCAAAAGTCATTCAAGTACTTGGGTACAAGTCAGGCTTCATTGGACCGAGAATAAGGTAGAAAAAATGAGAGAAGTCGTGTATAAGAGCAGGTTGAATCCTTTTCTCTCAGATTTCCCTCTTTTATAGACTGTTTCAACATGTATTTTTGTCAGATCAAAGGGGGAGAGAAGTGGAGCTCTCACCATGTTTACATCTTCAGTAGTTGGGCATGTTGATCTTCAGTTTGCATGCTCCAAATCATGCACCATAGCTCCAGCTCTCTCCAGTTTGCTTCAGACTATGTAGGCCGCATTTTGCGCCGAAAAATGTGGGTTGCTCTCTGCTCAGTCCCTGGTCACTTTTTGTCCTACCCAAGTCACTTGCTGGTCACTTAAGTCTATTACTCCAGGTCCCATGCGAACCTAGTGGACTTTTGGCAACTTTTGGCAATTTTCTTGAGTTCTGACCATATTTTTGCACTTGAATCAATGTGATTTATCCTGTAGATTGTCAATTACTTCCAGTTGACCAAGTTGTAGGTTCCAATAGACTTATTTTTCATAAATATACATGGTATTACTAAAAATTATATGCTAAATACAAAAGAACTTGTGTAACTAAGGTGGTTATTGGATAACAATGTCTGAATTTTGTATACAAATTCCTCATATAACTTCCAGTGAAGTTCTTTTGTGTTCATAAGAATTCCATAATTTATATTATGAGCAGTAAACTCTTTGATAACGAGCCTCCTATGTTGTTGCCAGTCATAAACATAGGGTAGTATCCATGATTGAAATCGACTCGGAAGATGAGGAAACTATTGCACTAGCCTATTAGAGGCTGTGAATCAAAATCCAAAAAGATCATGTCTTTGATGCACTGTTTGACGAAGGGGCTGATAATAACATACTCATGTATGATGATTGGTGATCACAACCAAAATTACTCCATATGTAGAAAAAACCATACTTCTTATTAGAAAAGTATAGAGTCATGATCATCATGGAGATTGAAAGCCTCAACATCATTTTTTATGTACTTCTAAATGCCGAGGGGGTGGGACAAGAAGCATTGTTGAGCCAAACCTTCAAGAAAAAAACTCAATGCAATGTTGACTAGAAGATTTAATGTATCCATCTTGATCTTTCAAGTTTCAAAATCATAATCGATTTTAGTAAGGGCACCCATGCTTTGGCCAAGCCTGCGATGCCACTGATGTTTTCATCTACCACTAACTCTAGTGAGGGGATGTGAATGAATTACAAAAAGCTCAAAAGAACAAACAAGAACTATTAAGTAGGCTAGTTACCTCCCAAAAATACCACACTGAGTATTTCCAAGAATAGGTCTTTGACCCATGAAATTCAGGCCATGAAACCACCCAAATCTCAAACCTGCTATCAAAGAATTCGACGAAATAGTTGGTGTTATGACAGACAAACACATACAAAGCAACGATGGGTCCCTAAGGCATTATTGCACACACAAGGGTATTATGAAGGAAACTATTGCGTATGGCTTTCGAAAAATCCCATAGTAACCATTGCTACAACTATACTCACAAAAGGCAAGCTAGTTCATTCTCACACTACTAGTGGAATTAATGCTAAACTAATCACTGTGCTTTCCTATAGTAGCCATCAATTCAAGCTGACATGTAATCAAGTGTCTAGCTAGAATGCTTCCATGACATTGTAGTCGAGAACTTGAAGATCTCCAAACCATGAACCACTACCATCTACTTGCAAGTGGAAGCCTAAACCTCAAATGCCCACATCCCTCACAACAACATTAACTCCAAGTACCCCAATAGTCACCAAGCATTAGGTTTTGGAGATAACATCTTCTCAAACTCAAAGAGACACATCATCCGTCTCCACTTCAAGTCCAATTAGACCTCAAGACCAATCTTCAACTAATATGATGACCACACTCCCATTTGGATATGCACCAAAGCTGAACGAAAATTAAGCAAATCCTCCAATGAGTTTAGGTATAAGTATATCCTTGATAAGTCATGTTAAGACAAAAGGACCTATAGAATTGCTACCTACATATATAAGATATTCAATATTAGAACTAGCTACAAACATGGTTGCTCATATGGGTGAGAGTACAATTGATAACATTGGCTGTCTTGACAATATGTTCACCCTATTTGCTATCAGAGCTACAACCACCTAGATCTAGGTCTGTTATATGAAGACACTACAATGGCAGTTAGAGGCCTTCCTTGCTCTTAGGAGGAGTATGAATTCATCTTCACCAAGCATGTCTCTATTGCTCAAGAACTCATTGCCATGCAAGTTAGCAAGGAGTAAGCCATACACGATCACTTAATAACATCTTTCAAGCATAGCTGCATAGAGGCCTCAAAAACAAAAATACCAGGTTTGGAGAGACTAGCTACATCAAAATACCCATTTCTTCAAAAGTGGTTCACTCTTTGGAAATAGTGGGAGAAAATCGGTTATCAAATAATGACTAATGTTGAACAATGTCGAGCCATAAAAACTAGTGATTATGACCCTACTTATACTACATTGACTTCCTTTTGAGTATTGGCCATCACATGAAAAACTCACCTCAAGGACCATGTGCTACTACATCTGTATTGGATAGAATCCTATGTGGGTAGAAACTACATATTGCTAGTTGCCTTGAATATAGAAGATTTCATCACAAATATTCTCACCTATAATACCCATGTGGGCATCAGACCAAATAACATGGACCACTATGCTGCAAATCCTAATTTCTATGATTGGCTTCTATATTCTTGCAAGAGTTCAAGACATGTCAATATCCTAGTCAGGGTTGAAAATATCATTTGCAGTTCCATAGTAAGATAACTCCATGCCATTCTAAAGAAGAAAGTTTAGGAGCCTTTCTGAGGGAGAAACCTTTGTGATCTGAGACAATTCAAGAACCCTCAATGGTGACTTGCCTTTAACTGGAGGCTTCCTAAGCATTCCCACACTTGTTGTTGACAGGGGAAGAAGCAATGGGTATTTCAAGGGAGAAGGCATGAAAAACATAGGTCCTTGACCCTAAAGACAATCTTCTTCTTTTCCTATTAGGAGTGACCATGTCTGTAAAAAGGATAATCTATGATGAGAAAGATATTTGAAATTATATGAGCTAGAACATTTCATTTGTTAAAAAATTAATTGCTACTTTATTCCTTACAAAAATTGTGATTTATGAAAGAATTTAACTTTGAGAAAATGATTGATTCCCTTCCCTCACCAACAGTTTAGGAATGCTTCCTAGCATGCAGGGGTGGAGGTGAGGAGGAGGAAATGGCACATGGATCAACTATGCTTATTAAAAAATCACAAAAAAAAGAAAGAACATAAAGAAAATTTTTATAAAGTAAAGTAGTTTTTTCTAGAGGAGTTTGTCAAATTTGAAGGTCTTGCATTTCCTATGGTTGAGAATGATGCAAAGGGATATGTTCATATACCTATTGGAAGCTCACCTTTAGAGAAGGCTTTGTTTTCAAGGGAGTGTACATCTCATTCTCTCGATAGGTTTTGTGCACTAGATTTGTTTTGTTCTACTCATTCTAGGAAATGCAGGCTTATATCAAAAGCATCTGTATTGATTACATATACTCTTGTTAAATATCCTGTCAAATCTGATGAACAACAATTAGAGGGTCCAAAATGTTCTACCTTTTCTACCTTTTGGCTGAGGTGGTGAATGACAAGGATGCAGAGGAATGTTTGGACCTTGAGAAAGAAGTGTATATTGCTGACAAACTAGATGTTTCCCAATTCAAAGCTAAGACCATTATTGAACAAAACCATGCAAATGCAGATATTGTATGTGACTCTTCTTTCTATACTATTCCTTCACTTCCAACTTTCCCTATCAAGGACAAGGAATACATATTGCTGTTAGACATCCAATGTAACGTCCCCGCCTGTGTAGAAACCCCCCCATTTTTAGTTAATTCAAAAATTTTTAATCTTCCCCCTTGTCGCCAACAGATGGAAGGGGGAAAGAAGCAGAAATGGAAGATGACGGCGGCGGGGGGGGGGGAGATGGCACGATGATGTCAATAGGAGGGAGGAAGATGACAAGAAGAAAGTTGATGATGATGAGGGGGGAGGCCATGGGCCTACCACCCCCTTTTGGGCATATCAATCGGTCCCGGGGCCACCTCACATGGTCTCCACCCACCATGTGGCATGAACAAGTGGTGGAGACACCACCACCACTCCACTTCCCCCCCTAATAATTGTAAAATATTACACGGTGCAGCGAACAGAATCTGAGAAAGAGATAGAGAGTACACAACATATAAGAAGAGAATCAGTAAATTCTTTAACTTCAAACAACTGATACAAAGATGGCTCTCTCCACCCGTGCGCTTCCACTGTGTGAAGCTTAGATGGCGATCTAGACAGAAGATAAGTGAAGAGCTTAAGGCTAGCTGGAACAACAACTCTGACTAGGTGAAAGATGAGTGTGAGATGGATGCGAAGGGGTTTAGCTTTTATAGCCCACAAAGCTCGTTAGGTCGCGACCTACCATATGAGCCTCCACTAGTTGGCCAGGGAATATTCCAGGGAATATTCCCTTTACCATCGGGCCGGGGGCGCTGCCCCCGCACCCCCACCAAGGGGGCCGCTGGCCCCCCTGGGACCCCCCCAGCCAAGGGCCCCTTCCGCAGCCCTCAAACCCCACAATAGGGGCCCCTTTTAACTCCCTTACACCACAACTCAATGCAATGCGCCTCGAGTTGCTACCAGCTTAATCACTCCGTCTAACCCAAAGATTAGACCTACAACAGTCACCTTTTTGCCATCCGGTCACATAGACCTCATCTGATATACAAGTCAGGACTCAACCAATGTCCATGCTCACATTTGGCTTCTCCTCATAATGGGGGCCTTACAACTTTGAGCACCATGGATCATTGGTAGTACCTAATGAGGGTGGGGCATTGATCATATCTAACACCCCCCCTCAATGTCCAACCATAGGTGAACTATCTCCTCGGCCCAATGCCGAGTCTTTGAAGATGAACTTGAAGTAGATCATTCATAAGTGCTTTGGTGAAGATATCTGCTCCATTCTCCTTTGTTGGACAATAGACCAATTCCACTATCCCATCCTCCATCAAATCACGCACATAGTGATACTGGATCTCTATATGTTTGGTGCATGCATGAAACACTGGATTTTTGGCAATGGCGATGCAACTTTGATTGTCACATCTCAGCACAGTTGGTTCTTCATCCTGCACTCCCATATGCCATAGAATCCTTCTCAACCATATGGCCTCACATGCAGCAAAACAAGCTACCTTGTACTCTGCTTCGGTAGAAGACAATGCCACTATTGGTTGTTTCTTACTAATCCAAGAGAAAATTCCTGAACCCAAAGAGAAACAATAACCAGAAACTGACTTCCTGGAATCAATGTCTCCTGCCCAATCTGAGTCACAGTTCCCCACGAGAAGTTCCGAAACTGTATGTGATACCATAGTCAAGAGTTTTCTTCAAGTATCTAAGCACCCACATCCCAGCCTTCCAATGACTCTCATGAGGTTTGTTTGAGAACCTGCTCAAAACACCAACAACAAAACTGATATCTGGTCTGGTGTTACACAACTAGATCAGGACTGTCGACCAACCTCCTATACCTCCCAATGTCTGCTAGTGCTGATGTATCCTTGACGGATAACTTTGCATTCACCTCCATAGGTGTAGCTATCTCCTTGCACTCAGTCATGCCAAATGCCTTCAAGATCTCCCATGCATACTTCTTCTGAGAGATGAAGATCTTTCCTGGCTCTTGCCAGACTTCAATCCCCAAACAGTAGTGTAGCAAGCCTAAGTTTGTCATTTCAAACTCAGAACTCAAAGCCTTTCGAGTTTGGTTGATCATATCTTCATAGTCACTTGTAATAAGAAGGTCGTCCACATATAGGACAATCACTACAGACTTTTTACCATCCCTGTAAACATACAAGTTAGCATCTGAGGCACATATTTTGAAGTTTAGGTTTAAAAAGAACCTATCTATCCACTGGTATCATGCTTTGGGGGCTTGTTTCAGCCCATACAATGCCTTCTTCAGTTTACACACTTTGTTCTCAGAATGGGGGGCCTCAAACCCTGGTGGTTGAGCCACGTACACCTCCTCCTTGAGGTCACCATTTAAGAACACTGACTTAACATCCATTTGGTACACTGGCCACTTCTTGTGGGCAGCCACTGCAAGTACCATGCGAATAGTGGTCATTCTGACAGTTGGGGCAAATGACTCTTGAAAATCAAACCCTTCAACTTGTGAAAATCCTTGGGCAACCAGTCTAGCTTTGTACTTTTCTAAAGTACCATCAGCCTTGTACTTTACCTTCCAGATCCACTTGGTGCCAATAACCTTCCGCTTTGCTGGTCGATCCACTAGCTCCCAAGTGTCATTCTTCATTATGTTGTCATACTCCACCTACATAGCAGCCTTCCATGATGGATCTGCAAGTGCTTCTTCTAAGTTAGTTGGCTCCTTTACTTCTCTCATAATCTCAACCATCAAGGCCATATTGACTATGTGAGCAGAAGCCCTCCTTTGCTCCTCTATTCTCTGAGACCTCCTTGGTCTATCTGCCTTCTCCTCAATAAATGCAGGCATAGGATTATTGTGGTCATAGAGCTGCTTCACCCAGTGCGGCAATGACTTTTCCGGTGGGGTGATGTCAGGTTGGTGAACTTTTTCCTCATCATCTGAAGATGATGCTTCCTTCTCCTTAAGGATAGGGATAGCTCTCGGGACAGGTTCATAGTGGACTACTTCTTCGCTTGATGATAAAGTGGAAGAACTTGCCTTCTCCTCCTCCACTGTATGCGGCTCCTCCTTGAACACCACATCACGGCTCATGATGATCTTCTTTGCCTCTTGGTCATATAATTTGTAAGCCTTCTGCTCATCACTATAACCCAAGAAGATACATTTTCTGCTTTTTGGTTGTAACTTGTTTCTCTTCTCATCTGGAACATGTGCATAACATTCACATCCAAAAATTTTGAAATGTGAGACAGATGGTTTCTTACCAGTGTAAGCCTCATGAGGTGTTTTTCCCTTGAGAGCCTTTGTATAGCTCCGATTTAGAATGTAGACTATAGTATTAACAGCTTCAGCCCAAAAATGGTTAGGCAATCCCTTGCCCTTTAGCATGCATCTTGCCATCTCCACAATGGTGCGATTCTTGCGTTCCACAACACCGTTCTGCTGAGGTGTGTGAGGCGTCGTCAATTGATGCTTGATCCCTTTGCTCTTGCAAAAGCCTTCAAACTCCTTTGAGTTGAACTCACCACCACCATCTGTTCTAAATTTCTTCACACTTTTCCTTGTTTCATTCTCAACAAGTATTAGCCATTCTTTAAACTTACTAAAAGCTTGAGCCTTATCACGAAGGAAGTACACCCACATCTTCCTACTATAGTCGTCGACAATCAACATAAAATAAGAAGATCCCCCCAAGGCCTGTGTAGGCATCTTACCACACAAGTCAGCATGCACCAACTCTAGAGGAGCCTGTGCTCTATTCTTGATTTCTTGTGGAAATGCCTTTCTCTGTTGCTTGCCCATCATACAAGCTTCACATGGTTCCTTCAATTGAGTTATTGTAGGTAGGTGAGCAACCATACCTTGCTTTTGCATCTCCTTCAATATTGCAAATCTGATGTGTCCAAACCTTTTATGCCAAAGCTTACTTGTGCCCACTCCAGCGGTGGCTGTAAGAGCACTTAGCTCATACAGGTTGCTCCTTCTTTCTCCTTTTCCAACAATTGTGCCAGCACTATCAATAATTTCTGCACCTGTCTTCTTAAACCTCACTTCATGACCAAGATCAGTTATGGCAGCAAACTGATAAGAGATTTCTCCTGATTTCGGGAACATACAACACATTTGAAAGCTTTTTTACTTCACCATTTGCAGCAACAAAAGAAATAGTACCTGTGCCCATAGCAGGGCATTTAGCATCATTTCCAACCGTCACAGTGATGGATTCTTGTAGAGGCTGCATAGAACTATATAGACCTTTCTTGTTGGTCATGTGATGGGAGGCCCCACTATCCAACACCCATGAGTCAATGGTAGATTTTTCTTGCGCCGAGGAGCACACTTCCTCAATGGTCGCCATGAATAATTCCAACTTTGCTTCAGCCATATTGGCTGTCTCTTTCCCTTTACTTTTAAGGGTACCATTCTTTTCATTTGCCTTCTTGACACGTCAATCTGCAATTGCATGTCCTTTCTTCTTGCAGTAGAAGCACTCTCCTTGAAACTTCTTCTTGCCGCCCTTCTTCTTATTGTCACCATCATTTTTGGTGGAGGAAACACCTTTGCCTTTTGCATTGGCAGAGAATGTAGCATCTCCATTGTTGCTTCCTTCTCGGGTTTTCAGTCTCAACTCCTCCTCCATTAATAATGCACAAAACTCCTCAAAAGTCAAAGCTTGAGGTCTCACCTGAGTATTAAGGGCAGTTACTAGTCCATCAAACTTTTGTGGACAAATCCGAACGAGCTAGCTCTTCGCTAGTCTTTTGTATCGCAGCGCCAGCCATCTGGTTGCAAAGATTCTTAATCTGAGTGATGAATGCTTCAACTGTCTCTCCTTCAGCAAACTTCTCCGCTGCTAGTTGATTCTCCAAGTTTTGAATCCTTGTTTGGTTTCATGTTTCATACTGACTCCTTAGTACATTCCAAGCCTCTGATGCTTTGGTTGTATGCTGAATCAAAGTCAAAACACTATCAAAACAGCTTGTAACTAAGGCACACAATGCATCTCCATTCCTTCGTTTCCAAGCTCATAGAAGATCTGCATTTGGAGGAATCATCACACTAGGATTTGATGGGTCGGGGGTAGGCTGTGGTTTTGCGTCAGTCCCCAGCACAGTCTCCAGAAGCTCATAAGAATCAAGGATAGTTGTAATTTTGAACTTCCACAAGGTGTAGTTTGTACCATCTAACTTGCCTTCGTTGAAGGTTGGTGGATGAATCCTTAGTGTTTGAATAGCCGGTACAGTAACACCACCTCCTGCACCGCTTTCGGAAGTCGACATAGTTTCTCTTTGCTGTTGAAGCCTTTGCCTCTTGCACACTCTCCGATCTCTAGAGCCCTCTGGAATCTGATACCATGTAAAATATTACACGGTGCAGCGAACAGAATCTGAGAAAGAGATAGAGAGTACACAACAGATAAGAGGAGAATTAGTAAATTCTTTAACTTCAAACAACTGATACAGAGATGGCTCTATCCACCTGTGCGCTTCCACTGTGTGAAGCTTAGATGGCGATTTAGACAGAAGATAGGTGAAGAGCTTAAGGCTAGCTGGAACAACAACTCTGACTGGGTGAAAGATGAGTTTGAGATGGTTGCGAAGGGGTTTAGCTTTTATAGCTCGCGAAGGTCGTTAGGTCGGCCTAACCTACCATATGAGCCTCCATTAGTCGGCCAGAGAATCTTCCAGGGAATATTTCCTTTACCATCGGGCTACCAGCTTAACCACTCCATCTAACCCAAAGATTAGACCCACAACAGTCACCTTTTTGCCATCCGGTCACATAGACCTCATCTGATATACAAGTCAGGACTCAACCAATGTCCGGGCTCACATTTGGCTTCTCCTCATAATGGGGGCCTTACAACTTTGAGCACCATGGATCATTGGTAGCACCTAATGAGGGTGGGGCATTGATCATATCTAACAATAATACCCCACCCTTCCCCTATAAAACGCCCCTAGAAAGTAGCCATATTCCACCTCTTACCCCCCCCTAAGCGAGTGTACTCCACCTCCTTTCCCATGATAAAACCCCCTCCCCCCATCGCAAGGAAAAACAACACACTGGTAGAGAGAGAGAGAGAGAGAGAGAGAGAGAGAGAGAGAGAGAGAGAGAGAGAGAGAGAGAGAGAGAGAGAGAGAGAGAGAGAGAGAGAGAGAGAGAGGATTTTGGAAGATTCCTCCCTTCCCCTCCTTAGAGGGTGATCACATGCACTGTCCTTCTTCCCCTTGTTATGCTTGGTTATCTGCAGCTTAATTTCCCCCCCAATTGGCCACTATTTTAGAAAGAAGTGGTTGAAGTCTTGTGGGGGATCACGCTTAAAGCAAAGAAGACCGAGAAATGGCCCCCAAGCAAAGAATGTTGAATGTAGATGGGAATCCCATAATTCACAACAAAGCCTTGGGCAAGGACATCACTGCCAATCCAACTGTGATACTGGTCTTAAGTAATAAGATGCTTTCTTTTTTCTAGCATTGATCTATAAGTGAGTCTAAGAAACCTCCTCAAGAGTAAATTCGAATTCAGTTGGCTCAACTTGGTCTAAGTACTAGGAGGATTTTGTAGAGACATCGATAGCTTTGGGATTAGGGTCTAAAGACTCAAGCATACTACCATATCCTTGCTTCTAAAATGTTCATATATGTCACTCTATTATATAATATTCAATGAAGATGCATTTGGCATGGTAACAAAAGAAGATGAAAGATTTAGTTTTGTGTGTGTTAGCCTTGCAATAAACCAATACTAAAGAAGTTAGGATTATATTGGAGACAAGCCTAGGTTTTTCGATCTTAAGTAAGGCAAAATATATAGTTAATGATGTCAACAATCATGTTTATTAGGCACGGATGGTGTAGATTGGTAGCTAAAGTGTCAATCAAAGATGATGGTAGTGGCATAATAATGGAAGATGGCAATGTAGCCAAGGATAATAGAAGGACTTCAAGGCACTGCGGGAAACAAATGCAATATAAGGAGTAGAGAGGAAGAGATGATGGTTTGACATAGGCATTGCTCAAATTCATCCCCATATATACAAATCCACATACATGCACAATTAGCTTCATTGTCATGCTACTATGTTTATCATTCCTACTCGAGGTTGGGCTAGATCATCAACAACTCCAGGGAAAATGAAGAGCTCAAGGATTAGGAAACCCTAAGTCAAAGGAAAGACCAATGCTTTTGTACTTATTGGGAAGAAGGGTGGTTATCAATCAATGTAAGTGATTAATAGAACTTATGTCTTGTATAGTGTTTGAAACCTTAACATATGCCTTAGTCGAAGGAAGGGGGTGTTAAGTAAATTTTACACAGAATCACTCTTTGATCCCAAGGGAGAGAGTGAATATGTGATGGAAAGTTTATCACAACTATTCGTGCAACGTTTGGAAAAGAACACCATTGCTTTTGTTGGTTGATCAAACAATGTCCTAAATGTTTTTGCATTAAACTGAGTGTTGGATTTGGTTTGGATGATTATTCCAAGTGCTTGTGATTGTTAGAAAATTCGTGGTAGGGATCTGTGATGAAAAGTTGCCATGGGGATAAAGGAATGTTTTCTTGGAAAATGATATTAAGGCGGATTGCCTTGATTGTGTTTGATTCTTAATTGGATTAATTAAGGAAAGGATATTTTTGCACGGGTGGATCATCTCCAAGGTCACACTGCGTTTCAACTCGAGAAGAGCACTACTCAATTCGCGGGCTGAAGGTCGTGTGGTGAAAAATCCAATCACGGAAGTTGTGTCTCACTCCTAGGTCACTTGGGGTCAAGTAGATCTCTGGACACCCCCTAGTCCGGAACGGAGTTGAAGACTGTCATGAGCCCAACATTTGTAGTGTTGGAAGATCCTATTCTAGTTAAAGGATGGAAAATGTGGTGCCATTTTATTTGGACTAATTACTTCTGCAGGACAGAAGGGATACATAATTTCTCCTATATGGGTAGGAGGCAAAGATTAACTTGAAGACAAGTTAAGGAACTTGTTTGACAAAAGGATAGCTTGTTTTGTTTTCATGTTTGTGCTATAAATTTCGTGAACGAAATGTGTTCCTTAAAAGGCTTAATTAAGGAAACTAATTTTAAATGTCACACATAAATATGATAGGACCTAATTAGATAACTAAAGAACGTCTATTGAGAGAAGCACATGGGTGGAACCCTCGACGGGTCTAGGGTGGTCCCAAGAAACTGGGAGGCTTCTCACATGGTTTTATCATTGTTCAACCTTTAGGTATTGTTAGGTTAGAATCCTGATTCATGCCATTTTAGGGGACCAGAATGAGACTATGCCCTACGGGCAGAGAGGTTGACCGACACATCCCTCTCATTTCCCATTCTCTTCGAAGCAAGTGTAGCATGGATCTGTTTCAGCTTGGGTATCTTTGCATAAAGTAGGATGCCTAGGACCTGACGCTAGAATGCTATTAGGAGACCTTGACCACGAGGGATCCAAGTTTCAGGTTGATCCTAATGGGTTGTTGCAAACATTTCGTTGCGAAGCGGACTCGAGAAACCCTAGGTGACAAACCTGGTGACATTCCATGGGAGTCTTGGGCAGTGTTGCTTAGACTTGTCTCTCGATGGACTGCTAAAAAACGTGCTGGGAAGCGTTGCTTAGACTCGTCTCTCAATGGACCGCTAAAAAAGGTGCCTAGACGGCACGTTACATCCAAAGGCTCTTCAATCTCAAGGGGGATTATTGTTTAGTGATCGTTGTAGAGGCTTTCAATGGTGCAAATGGCATTGTTGATGTTGAAAATGAATCGAAAGAAGAGTTACTTAAGTTGCATATACTGAAATTATGGATAACAAGTTTATTGAAGTAGGGGATGCCCTTTCTCTTTGTTCTAACAAGGCAAAGAATGCTAAGAAAGAGTATGGGATTACTGATGAGGAGTTCAACCGCCTTCAAGATCTCGACATGGAATTTCAAATTTTGAAGAGAGGAGTCGAAGTGTGTTAACACCATATTGGGGAATATGCGGATTTTCCATAAGTTTGGGAGATGTGGTCAAATCTTTGGATTTGTCATAACTTGAACATTATAACTCCAAATCGAGCTCTTTAGAGCTCAATAGATTCCATTTTTCAAGTGCTTTCCAATGCTAGGTCACATCATATGGTTTTGAGAAACTTATGGGCATGTTATCCGGGTGCCACCTTTTTAGTATTCAAAAAAGGGGAATTGGCTCACTAATATTGTGTTTGTTAAAGAATTGGAAGATACCAATGAGGCACAATCATCAATTAACATATGGAATCCAACTAAGCTAGAGAATAATGAAAATCAATTGGTACTATTATCTCAAATTCTATAAGATAAATTAATGTGTTTGATTTCAACATTCATTTGACATTCATATTTTTCTTTACACAGTTGAAGATTGAAGATTTTGATTACTTCTTGCGACGGGGTAAAGGGATGAGAGTTGGTACTAGTTCATTGAAAGATGTTGCACTTGGCCATTACTTAGCAAGGGTCGATTCCCATGTTTTCTTGGTATTTCATAACGTCTTCTTAGAGGAAGCAACATGGCCTATACTATGTATCAAGGCACTTAGAAGGGTACTTGGTTTCTCTGGGTTACAGTACAATGCACACAAGGTGATGTTTTTGGAGAAGAATGTGGCAATTAGGATTTTTGGTTATGGTCATGGTTTCTCTGCTTCTAGAGTAGGATACTTTTTGACCCTCTCATCTTATGCTTTGGTAGCAAACCGAACTGATATAAAATCAATAGTTGGCTACAAGAAAAGAAAATTTATACACTATATAGGAAAGATCCCAGAGGGGGAGGAAGATGTGAAGGCTCTTGAGAACTAGCTTTGTACTTTTCTTTCTTGAAAAATACTATGAATTCTCAAGTTTCATTGTCATCTTTAGTATTCATTCTTTGAAGCTGTCGTCGAAAAAACCAATTGAATAGCGCCTCAAGAGCATTGCTTTTTGTAACTCCTCCTCCATGTCTTGTGCTGTGAAAAAAATTTGTACGTGCTTGATAGTAAGATTTTTCCATGCCTTGGCCGCTATAAGTTGCTAGTGGTCCTTACTCCTCCACAAAGTAAGGCCCATGGATATGAAGGATATGCTGCAAATTCAAAAGAGTAACGATCATTTTATGCCATTGAAAATTTTATCGGATTAAATATTCTCTCTTAACAAATAAAATGTGATATCCTTTTCTCCCTATGCCTCCTTTATTGCTTGAATAAGATTTTTAATTGAACATTTGAACTCTTCTAGATACATGTAGGTTATTTTTTGTTGCTTAAGAAGACATCAACGTGTCTCCAAACCTCCATCCTTAGAAATGCAAGTTGTGGAATCCTTACAATGTTTGTTGTTATCCCACATAGCTCTCTCCAATGCTCCCAAGTAATGCTCATGTGTTTTCCTGTATGGTTTCCTAAAAAGCGTCTAGCTTTTGAGCCTCCCATTGAGACATCAGCCAAGACATCTCTTATTTTTCCTAAAAGTTTTGGATCTTTTCTTAAGTGAACTTGACCTCCATGAAAACCCATTTTAGAGAGTAATACCTCACACTTGTCAATACACTCATCTGATTAAGACAAGGGCTTAATTGAATATGCATAATCGAGATGTAACATGAGAAGTTTATCAATAATTCTAATCTCTGCATGCAAAGTACATATATGAACATTTGTAACATGAATTGAAAGAATGGTATCCCATATATCTTCCTTGTTTTTATATTTTTTTAGACCTATAGAGTTTCTAGTTGGGGCTCTTCTTGCAGGGTGCAAGTTGCTCCAATCTTTAGATCCAACACTTTCCATGCAATAAATACAAGGATATTTTGTATTTGCCCCATTACATATTCTAAGCATACATTTGATAGTTTTTAAGTCAGAGCTCATGAGCCATTCTACATTAAAAGTACTAACCCCATCAACCACCAACATTTCTCCTTCACTTTGAGACTTAATAATAATTGGAATACTTGTATGAGTGAACAACCATTTCAGTGTTTGATGATTCTCAATTGGTACCTGAGTTGCACCAACCCACCCAATCTCCATCTCGCATTGGAACTTATATATTGTTGCTTTACCCCCACCATTGATGTAGTACAATAACCTGTTCATGATATGCAAATGTTGACTCTTTCCATCTTTTGTCCTTTTTAAATCTGTGCTTCATCTAACTTCAATGCAAACTTTAAAACACCGTGACATTCCTCTAACATGACTCTATACATGTGAACCATTGCAATCTACACTCTTCTTAGATCAACCCATATATTGTTAAACGCATTGTATTCAAAATTGGATTTTCTTTTTGTCTTTTTGTATGGCATAGACACTTCAATATGAATGTATTCCACAAAAACATGTGGAATATTATGATTCATGGTAGTCCTTGCAATTGATACTATAAGGGCTCGAGGCAACACAAATGTAGTTATTCTATTACATTTAACATTTTGAAACCATAATCTAGAGATAACACGATAACCTTTTCGACTAATACTCACAGTATCACATGTCTCTACAATTTCATTTAGCTTTATTATGTCCTTTAAGTCCTTGACCAATTCTTCGAGAGTTGGGCCTCTCAAATCCATATTCTAAGGTGACTTAAGAATCCTCAAATTATCATTCTTATTCATGGTCTTTTTTAAAAGATTGATTCTCTCCTCACTCTCTTGAATATTAATGCATGATATGTTAGAGATATATTTCTTTGCAAGATTCAATCTTCTTTTCTTTAGTCTCTCATACAAGCTAGTTATATTTTTTAATGGTCTCTTTCTCTCTTTGAATCCTATTGGAGTTTTCTTTAAGTGTGCTAGCTTGTCTTGTAATGACTTATTAGCATTTTCCAGAATGTCAATCTTATTTGTAAGCTCAAGAATGCTTGTTTGTGCAATAAATAATGCTTTTTTCATTTTCTTCATTTGAGCCATGAATGTGCAAGATGCAAAGTATAACCTCTTACAATAGCGAAGCATCCCATTATAATCTTCCCTAACATATCTCATGTAGTCATGAATATTAAAAAAATTAGTAGGTTTACTTGTTGAAGGATCCTTGGGATAAATATTTCCATCCACCCACAAATTTATATGTTTCTTTCCTTGAGTTTGCAATCTATTGGCCTCCATCTCATCTTTTAGTACTCGACAATGTATACTTCTCCAAGATGAATAAATTGGATCTAGTTGGATGGTAAGTTTGTACTTGCATGTGCTCGCATATGTATTACTTGCAGAGATATTGCTAAATATTTTAGCAGATCAATGACAAATGAATCTTAGAGTGATAAGAAAGTGAGTACAAAGAAGAGAATGGTGAAAGAGCGTGGGAAAAGAAGATGCTGGAGTAGATAAACACGATATAGGTGGACATTTTTTGAAAATACAAATTCTCCCAAGTTTTAAGGCAAAAATGGCCGAAAGGGTGACCCTGACATAAAATAGAGATGAGGGGAAACTAATGGCTAGTCTCTTCAATGAATTCAATTTTCTCTCATTAATCACATTTGAGCAACCAAATTTTGTGGTTTCATTCTTCCAAAATCTCAACTAATTATCAACTTAATCATCCTCTTACAAGTGCCTTTTGAAGCATTTTTGGCCCTAATGTGTTTGAACCTGTTGGAAGGCATGAATGCCACATGCTTCACCAGTTGTAGTTATCCCTTTCTACCCACAACTCCCTTGGCATCTCAACTATCTATAAAGCCTTACATCATGAGAAAACCATGACTTTAGTACTCATTGAAGCCGCTCCTTCCACCCCACATGAAGGGAATAGTATGCGCATTTTTTTTTAAAAAAAAGAAAGAAACAAAAAAAAGAAAAAGAAATAAAGGGAAAAAATTTAGAGATATATACATAGATATTCCTTGCACTTGCACAATACCTAGGGGTTCTTAAGATTGAGAGTGCCCAATGACTATTGTTAGCTAGCTCCATCCTCACCCCCTAGCCTATTTTCCCCCCACAATAGGTTTAGGGTCCTTAAAGGAAGGACACCCCAAGAAATTAGCACACATGTCTCCCTAAACATCATTACACAACACATTACCACCTCTCATTGATTGGGTCCTCAAGTGTAGGATAGATCTAGAGAGTCTTAGCTTCTTTAGCATAGACCCATCTCCCAATCACACCAACCACCCACCTTTCCACACTGCATATACTATTCCTTGCAGTGGTGGGTACCTTGAGGAGATGCAAAGACCCATAGATATCTACCCTTCCATTGTCTTCAACTTGACCTCTTATTCCCATCTCTCATCATTCCACACAACTTCCATGCACTTTTACAGGTGCCATGGGATGGCACTGCAATAGTGAGGGGGTAATGTTAACCAATTTGGTAAAAAATGACAAAATGGAACAAAAGTGGAGCATATCAAGAGAAAACAGCTAGGGAAAATAGAAAAAAGTAGTAGGAAAAAGAGAAAAGAAGGCGGAAATATTGGAAAGAGTCAAAGAGAGCATGGATAGCAAGAAGAGATGATGGACCAACATTAAAAGTGCCAACATTTAATGCCATGTTTCCTATAAGAAAAAGTTATAAAATTAATTTTTCTCGAGCGCTGGGCTCACTCCCATGCAACTTGTAAAATCAAAAGTGCAATTAATGACACATGGGTATATGAGTTAGCCTCTTGTGAAAAATAGATAGCTTGCAAGGTCATAACACCTTGAGGGTGGGTTTTAGGTAAATGGGCCATGCGCACCAATAGAGAATAGGAACTTGTCCAAGCATAAAAAAAGTAAAATGTTATATAGAAGGTGAGAAACCTTATTTGTAACTCATTCCATGACTAATGCAACAAAGGCTTATCTACTTCTCTACCACTACTTTGTTTCTTTACCTCTAAGTGCTCTATGCCTGCGAGCTTTTTGAGGCAGGGAGAGAGAAGTCTTGTGAGGGCTTGTGTGTTGGTTCTTGCTCTAAGGTCATCCAATTGTAGCATTTCCTCCTCGTACAAGATGCCAATTCATGATTAGTGTCTTGCATTGTGATAATTTGTTCATTTTTTTGAGTTATAATGTTATTTAGTTGCTTTACTTGTCCTATGAGCTATTGTATTTGAAGCTAATGTGCAACGATCACATCATGCCCACTTTTTATTATTTCTTGATAGGTTGTGAACACTTTGAATGCCTAATCATTGAGGCACCTAGTGTAACTAAAAACCAATATTTATCCTCACATATATATCTTAGCAAGTTTGTGATTCTTGAGAAAACTAGGGGTTTTATTAGTTAGAGGATCAATTGGGTAGATACCCCCATAAATCCACAAGTTCATATGCTTGAATCTCATATGCTTGTAGCTTTTTCAAACTTGAGAGTTAACACTATTATGCTCTATCTTTTTTGCATAATGGGACATGTTCTAGCTCTATCTCAATATGTAACTCTTTTTTGCTAGTATTCATTTTTTCTTATAGCTTGTATTCTAGTTACAAATTGATTACACAACACATAGAGATGCTTATGAGAATAAGGGGAGGGCTAATGATCCGGGTTTTTTATAACCCAGATTATTACCACAAAATTTGGCCAAAGCCCCTATCAAGAGCTTACCATATCACTTTGGGTTTACTCTTCAAGCACTAGGTATGCTACATTGCTTCTCGATTATGATAACTTTAGCAAATGGGGGGAACAAGTTCTTAGAAGGCATGTCAATGTAAAGGCTAAAAGGGATGGTTATCTTAGTGAATATGAAAATGGATTACACCTAAGAGTTGAGTGAATGCATAGATTTTTCAAAGGACTAGCCTCCAACTATACATAGGCTCCGTCTGCATCACTAAGATTTGGAATCTATCACCATCATTAGAGGACACCTCACCCTAGCACACAAGTCAATATCCACATCATGGTGTCATTTGGATCTTGCACAAAAGCTTACAAGCATGGACCCCTTTTGTCACATGCTTATATGTATTTATATACATATGGGGGACTAAAGTCAAAGCAGCTTTTAGAAGCCATTTTTTATAATCTCAATAACTCCAAAAAAAAAAGCGAATTTCAAGAAAATTCCCGCGTAATCCAATCGGTTTTGACCTGGTCTACAAAGTTGCAGAAGAAACTTTTTTCAAATTCCTCACGGATTTGAAGTTACGAAGGTGCAGATTGCTGGCTACATGCAATTTTCTTCTCTCTTTCACCACACCAACTTTCCACTCTGTCCTTCTTGTAAATATATTATAATAATGTGCTTTGGGCACCCACCTCTTGTAATCTAGCTCCATTTCTCTATTTTGTTTACCACCACCCTTGGCTTCTTGCATGATGACTAAGGTGGGGACTTGTCCCATCCACTATGCTCCATATTTTCAAACATGCCATACATCATCTAGGATTATGTTAATCAAGAATATTAGCTTAATCTAATCCCTCATGGAGGCTATATAAAGAGCCCATGGAGAATGAAGAAGGGAGGGAAGGAGAATGACAAGTCCATGAGAGCACTCTAGAATATCCTCATCTCTTTGAGGTGAGCTATGAGTGAGTTCTTTTATTATGTAGCATAATGGCAAGCTTCTTCTACCTCTTCTTCTCTTGTCTCCCTCTCCTCTCATCTCTCTTTCTTATATTCCAATATGGTGTCTAGTACATATATTCTCTCTTGTAAATTTGTGTATTGGTTCTCTTGATTCTCTTTGAGAAAAGAGGGAGAAGGAAGAACAATGACAAGCCCATGAGAGCACTCTAGAATACCCTCATCTCTTTGAGGTGAGCTATGAGTGAGTGGCAAGCTTCTTCTACCTCTTCTCCTATTATCTCCCTCTCTTCTCATCTTCTCATTCCATGTAGCATAATGGCAAGCTTCTTCTACCTCTTCTCCTCTAATCTCCCTTGGGGCCCCGAGAGGAACACCAAGGAAAAGGGAATTCTCTTGCAAGAAAATCTATCTTGTAACATCAACAAGCTTGTTTATCATGTTTCATATGATCCCAATGAAGAAAAGAACACCAGGCACAACAAATCTTCATGCAGCATCATGTAAATCTCCCACGGTTTTTAATAGAATCAACCATATTCTTCAACATCTTCACAAAATCCATCAATAGAACAAAGAAACCAAAAGAATACACCATCTTTGAATGGAAATACATCACATAGTATTCATCTTCAATATCTTCATAGTCTTCTCTCTCAATCTCTCATATACAATCACTCTGGTTGAGTAGAATTGGCTATCTCTGACTCTCTCTCTCTCACTCTATCAATAATACATCATATCCTCACTACAATCTCTCCAAAATTACTCTCAATAATCACTCTTAGGTCGTGGATACCCCTCCCAAGAGGTATGTCTGATATGAAGAGTCACCAGAGCCACTACAGTGTCCTTTCATAGCTCACTACTATCACTTTACTCTAGTCTTCTCTTGAGTCTTCAGTAGCTACTTCTTCCACTTCCTTCAGCTCTTTTGCACTTGTATTCACCTCTTTCCAAGGTTAGAAAACTTTCCCAAAGTCACACATACATTCCACAGAACACTTACAGAAGCATACAGAACAGTCTACAGAACAGTACCAGAACAGCTACAGTACAGAACAGAACAGAACAGAACAGAACAGAACAGAACAGAACAGAAGCTCTACAGAAGACCTACAGAAGGTTACAGAAGGTTATCAAAACCTCATAACTCACTCTCAAATCATTCCAAACTCTCTCAAATCATTCAATAAGCTTTCACAATATCTCATTCTTCATCAATGAATACTCCTTCCCTCCTTATAGAAGACAATTAGAACAAAACAGACCAAAACAGAACAAAACAGAAGGTATACAGAACCATTCAGAACCTATCAGAACATCACAGAACCACCAACAAACATCATGATCTTCCAAAACACAATCATTATCATCTAAAACACTCTCAAATCACTTCTAAATCAATCAATCATCTCATAAAATCAACCATTCAGCTCTCAAAAACAACAAAAATCAGCCAAAAAACAAGTCATTTCAACACTCAACATATCCCCACACTTAATAAGGAAGCGTCCTCGCGACCCAGGAAAAAGGAAATACAAGTTCAAAAGAGCTCAACTTTGATCTTCAATATCTTTTCAAAAAGAATCCATCCAACACGACCCCAACTTATAACCTGTTTCTGATATAAAATACAAAGAAAGGAAAACTCTTTATACATTAACACCTCTTATCAAACTAAAAATCACCACAAATTTGTAAAGGATATAAGAGTTTGCTTCTTCTTCTTCAGCATCAGCTTCAACTCTCCAACCACGACCCCATCTCTACAAATCTCCAAAACATAGCTCGTATACGAAATCCAATAGGAAACCACCACGTTCGTTTGACATAAATGAACTCACAATACAAACACTAATACACAACACAACCATCTGAATGACTTCTTCAAAAATAAAAGTTTGGCATTAAAAAGCTTCCACCATATATTGGAAAGGTATCAATGAAGATGATCCCTCTTAAAAGATTGATGTTGTCAGAATCGATCCATAGATAAGGATTCATCTACAAAGTTTTTAGGAGGATTTTGGAAAAATTGGAGACAGCACATCCTTTCCAACAGGACCAAGTATCTGCTAGGCAAACAGAGGGCATGAAAATACAGTATCTCCAGCTGTTGGGAATCAATGCTAACATTGACATTCATGCACAACTTTGGAATAGGCTTTGAATCAGTATGAGAGTGCCTATGCATATACGCCAGGTACCAAGCAAAGTGAGCAGTTAATCTCACTGAGGGATCTGCAGACTGTGAATATTGTTGGGCAAAATGAACATAGTTTTGATAAGCTTAACTCGAAGCTGTCCATTCTCCTGGAATTGCTGGCCAATTAATCTGCGGTCCTGTAAGACAATCATCCGAACTCCATCCCCTTCTTTTGGAAATCTGATTATCAAACCTGTCACAGTCACTAACCAACTGAGGTGGTTGAGATATGGAAGTGTTAGGAGAGGGTAATGGAATAAGGGAAAGTGGATGTAGGGAAGGATAGGAAAAATCATAAAAGGAAGAAAAGGTTAAAGAAGGAGTGGCAGAAATTTGTAAGGAATCACTAAGGAACGGTGTTAACTGATAAATAGGAAATGTGGAGGGTACATTAATGAGGGGTGAAGGACAGGGTGGAGAAGGGGAAAATACCCTATCCTCAATAAAGGAACAGTAAGTGAAAATAGGAATTTGAGGGAAATTGGAAGGTTGGAAAAGAAGGGGTAAAATTACTGTGGAATTAGTTTGACAAAGGGAAATATATATAGCATAGCGGTGAGCCATTTGTTGGTAATAGAGGAGGGTAGGAACAGAAGGTCCCAAGAGAGATCGTCTATGATAGGCATCAAAGAAGGTAGCATCAAATGGATTATGTTTGGAAAGATAGGTTAAGAGATCCATCCTCAGTTGGTTAGTACTCTGGGTAAAGGTAGGAGCTGTGTTTTGTCTTTGATTGAGGACCACCGAATCAATCATGGGATGCCACGAATTATCCTGACAATCAGCTACTTTGGAGGAATAACTTTGAAACATATCAGCTATGCGCAACTCCAAATGATTGACATATAGAACAGCCTGTAAGACCACATCCCCCATATACCATGCCATATCTACCTCATCTGGAATTAACAAATCTCCTCGTAGATACATGTATGACATCAACATGGTGTCTGGCGTGACAGAATCTTCAAAGACCATTCTGACTACCTCTTTCAACAACTCAGCAGACCAAGCCCCACTCCAGCCATCCTCTGGAAAAGGTAAATCCATCGTGGAAAGCTTCATGTAGAAGACCAACTTTTGTAAGTGGTAGTGGACAAAGAAAGAATGGTCTGGTAGGACATATTCCTGAAACTGTTCAAAGGTAGACCATAACAAGTCCATTCTGGACTGCAATCTTTCCACTTTATCTTGGAATAGAGGGCACAAAGTAGCCTGTCTCTGTAGGGCAGCCAAGTCCTGCTGTGAAAGAGAAGGAATCAATGGAACAGGAGGGCTTGGAGGAACAGAGCGGGACTTTGCAAGCTGATCTTGCAACTGCTGGATTTGGGAGGCTTGGTTAGCCACTGTGTCATTAGCCATCTGTAAAGCTGAAAGCTTGTCATCTAAAAGAACTTGGAATTCTTTCACTTCACTGGACATCCTCTCCTTCTCTGCTGAAAGGCTAGTAACCTGTGACTGAGCCTCGAATAACTGGGTCTTCAATGAAGCAATCTCATCACTTTGAGTGGCAAGCAGTTGGGTTTGCTGTTCCATTTGCTTAAATAAAACTGCTAGGGTATCCTTAGCAGAAGCTAACTCAGATGTTGCCTTATGCAACTGGTCCTTAGACTGCATGAGCTCCTCATAGAAAGATGCGTACAGCTGTTGAACACAGGCTGTCACGGACAACTCAATGGAACTTTGAATATCCTTGCAGAGGAAAGGAATGGCATCTCCTGAAACGAGACTGTTCAAGGAAGAAACTGAGATCTCCAAGGATCCTTCTCGATGTGCTCTGAACAGGTTATTGCAAGTGAGATACCCAGGGAGTTCACTGCCAGAAGTAGCAGGGATAGGTACTGAGGGAAGTACAGCAGGGGCTTTATCCGCTACCCTCTTCAAGCGTTTGCGCTGTATGACCAGGGGAGGCGGAGAATCATCATCCTCAATGTCAATGGGTGCTGACTCTTCTGAAGGTGGAGGAGGAGGTACTGGATCTAATGGAGGAGGTGGAGGCACAGTCTTCTGTAAACCTGAATAGGTCAAGAAGGCAGACAAATATGATCCATAGGTAACATTGGTAACATTACCCCTCATGACTTTAACAAAATGCTGATCCATTTTAGTAAGGAGGTAAGTGCTCCAATCAATAGCAACTCCTTTCAGCACCATCCTGGAAGCTGTGAAAAGCTCTTTGGACAAATAGTGGGATGGCGTTTTGGCAGGCATGAACCTGTCCTGAAGGAACTGACACATCGTCTTCCATACGGGATCAGTAATCATAGAAAATGAAACTCCTGAAGAGTTTATCACTTTCTTAACATCAAGGACTTCCCTTGTTTGCTTCTGCAACAGCTTGAGAATCTCTTCATTAGAGAAGAGCTGACGAGTGGTCACAAAAGGTTCTCCTTTGAAAGGTAAAGACAGAGCCTTCCCTAAGCCTCGAGACGTCAATGTCATAGACATTCCTTAGACTACGCTTGTCTTCTTGCTGTAAGAGGCCAGGAACTCATCACATAAGGATAGATCCTCTGGAAGTAATGGAAAAGGAGTGGCCACAAAAGCAGCAAGTCCCGCCTTCGTGAGGGGCTCAAAAGTAAGTAGGGACGAGTAATCCCTACTAACTAATGGGACGTACTGGATAGGGGGAGGAGCATGAGAAGGAGCCATTCAGATGGTTACACACACACCACAAACACAGACAATCAAAGAGAATGCCTGCAAAGCAACAGACAAAAACCAAGGATAAGAGAATTACCAATAAAACGTGACACGACCTACTAACCCCAAGCAAACCACATCCTAGAAAAAATTTGACATGACCTTGAGACAAATGCGACCGAAAGCTTCATGCGATGCATTAGACAAACACCCTGAACCCCGTATCAGGCAATAAAAGAAAAAAACTGCATACCGTACCCGTAACCGTAACTAAGACAGGAAACCAAAACCATACCATATCCGACACAAATCAAAACTAAATCTGTGATAGAACCAAGACTGGACCATGGAAAATAACACTAATAACTGCGTATACCCATCCCACGAAACGCTTCATTAAAAAGGGGAATTAAGTGCAGTGAGGGGGGAATTAATTTAATGAAGGGTTGATTTTAATCAATTATTAAAAATGGGTGAATTTTTATTAGGTGATAAACCTTAACAAGAAAACGGCGGTTTCTTATTAGTTATTTAATTACCAATTATTAGGTGAAAACGGTGCAGTTATTCGATTCCCGGACTTCGATTCCCGACTGGGTCTCTAAATGCAATTCATTGATTACAAATTAAGGTGATGTGGAGCACTTTTTTGCCAGCGCGTGCTCATGTGACGGCTGGTTTATTTTAATTAAAAAAATGTGTATTTAGCGCGAATGCGCGTGGAAACGGTGGGTGAATTAAAGGGTTCATTTTAACAATTAATTTGTGATTAAAGGGGAAAATAAAAATAAATAAAGCACATAAAATAAATACCTGGAAGGGGTGTGTATGTAATGCAGGAATGCGCACGGAAGAGTTCCAATAAAGGAAAAGTAAAGAGCACTGATGAAACAACAATGACAACACCTTAGCAGATGTGTTGATTTGGTTTGTGTTGGTTTGTTATTTTTATTTATTTTTTTATTTTTAGTTGTGATTATTTATATTTTAATAAAGGAAAAATAATGAAGGGAGGTGAGGGAAATTTTTGAGAATTGTTTTTAGAAATTTTTAGAATTTTTTACAATTTTTAAATGAATTTTCTACATTTATGGGCAATTTAGGGGTAAATTTAGGAAATGTGGAATTCTCAGAAATTATAGGGTAGGCAATTTCTAGCAGACAAATTTCCAAAAATTGACAAAAGGCAAAATGAATTTTTAGAAATTTTTCTGAAATTTTTTTATGGAAAATTAATGTAGTGATTAATTAAGTCACCTAAATCACATTAATCAAATAAGTCAGTTAAACATAAGTCAATTAAGTCAGGTTAGTGGGATAAGTCAGGTTAGTCTACCTAAGTCTAGTCAGGTAAGTCAAGGTTGATTAGGTTAGTTTGGGTTAGTCTAGGGTGGACTAAGTCAATTAGGTTAGTCTGGGGTCAGTCTAGGTTAGTTAAGTTAGTCTAGGTAAGTTCTAACTAACCTAGGTGAGACTAACTAACCTAGGGTTAGTTAGTGGGGGGGAAGACTAACCTGAGGTAGGTTAGTTGACTAACTACAGTTAGGTTAGGGTTAACCTAACCCTAGTTAAGTTAGTTTTTAACCTAACCCTAGTTAAGTTAGTTTTTAACCTAACCCTAGTTAAGTTAGTTTTTAACCTAAGTTAGTTAAGGTTAACTAAAGCTAGGTTAGTAATTAATCACAATTAGGCTAGTGTTAACTAATCTAAGGTTAGTGGCTAACCTGGGGCAGGTAAGAGGGTGGGAGGAGGTGGCAGAGGGGGAGGAGGCGGTGGAGGAAGGGAAGGAGAAGGAGGAGGAGGTGAAGGAGTGACGGAGGTGGAGGAGGGAGAGGAGGAGGAAGGGGAGGTGCGTCGGCAGCAGCGGCGGCGGACAGCGCTCCACGCGGCGGCAACGGCGGCACCACGCGGCGACGGCGGGCAAGAGGGAGGGAGAAGGCGCTACGAGAACGGCCGTTGAGTGCGCGGGCGGCCGGTTGTTGAGTAGAGTGTGGCAGGCGATGGCGTTGACGTCGGGCGGGGCGGGCGACCACGTCAGTAGCAGCGACAATGCCTATGCGACAGCAGTCCGAGGCAACGAGGGGAGGGCCACCGAGGGGGAGTGGGTGGTAAGGGAGGAGGCGAGGGAGGAGGAGGGACTCGCTGGGGGGGGCGGTGGAGAAGGAACAGGGTAGGAGGCGAGGGAGGAGGAGGGACTCGCTGGGGGGGGCGGTGGAGAAGGAACAGGGTAGGAGGCGAGGGAGGAGGAGGGACTCGTTGGGGGGGGCGGTGGAGAAGAAGGAAGCCGTTGGGGGGGCGGGGGAGGAGGAGGAAGCCGCTGGGGGGGCGGAGGAGGAGGAGCAAGAAGGTGCTGGCGGGGGGGAAGATAGAACGCAGGAGGAGAGAGAGAAAGAAAGAAAGAAAGAGAGAGAGAGAGAGAGAGAGAGAGAGAGAGAGAGAGAGAGAGAGAGAGAGAGAGAGAGAGAGATTCACGGGCGGTTGGGGAAGGGGTGGCAGTTGGGGGGGGAAGGGGTGGGTACCCATGAGGGGAAGGGGTGGGGGGAAAGGGTGGGGTTATGGGCGGGGTAGGGATCCCAGGAGGATAGGGGGTGCCCGAAGGAAGGGGAAGGGTGGTAAGGGATGGGTGCGTACCCCCGTCCCGCGCACGTGCGCGGGCGGGGTAAAAAAATTTACCGTGACGGGATTGAAATGGCACGGGGAAGACGGTACAGGTTACGCGGACACGACCGAGGCGCGTGGAGATTCGTAAAATCGAAAAAAGGCGCGTTCACGCGCAAAACGAGAGCGAGAAAAAACGTAAAAAGAAAGAAAAATTAATAACTCCCAATCCAGACGTCAAAACGAAATAGCGTAAAAACAAAAAGTGGGCAGGACGACAGGGGGAAAACAAGGAAAATACGGGACGGGGGTTCCGGGAGGGGTAAAGGGCGGTCACGTGCAAAAAACACAAAAAACGAACAAAAAATGCAATTTAAAAATTAATATCGAAAGATCCGTGCATCGGAATGAGGTGCAGAAAAAAGGAAAACTATGCAGAAAGATGTGTCCGACAATCCTATCATGTCAAAACATAATTCCGACTAAGGTAAGACGCGTTCACATGGGAAAAACCCAAAAAACAAACCCGAAAATGGGATCGGAAATTAATATCGGACGAACCGTTTACCGGAATAACATGCAGTAAGAAGGAAAAATGTCCGCAGAAAGGAGTGGCACAGGGTTATCACGTTAAACCGCAGTTCTGGCGGGAATAGGAGGGGTTCACATGTGAAAAACTCCAAAAATACGCCCGAAAACTCATTTAAAAATTAATAAGTAAAAATCCGGAAGTCGAAAAAGGGTGGAGGAAAAAGGAAAAAGGTAGGGGAAGGCACAGGGGACACGGTTGTCAAATCAAATTGGAATTCCGATGCAAACAGGGCAGGTTCACATGGAAAAATGTCAAAAATACACACGAAAAAGTCGTGAAAACCCGGAAAATTAATAACGGACAAACCATGTATCGAAATGATGCGGAATAAAAAGGAAAAATGTCAGGGGAAAAGCGCTAGTCAGGTCTATGACATCAGAGCATGATTCGGAAGCAAGAAAAGCGCGTTCACATGGAAAACCAGCGAATTTGCGTAAAATGCTTCAAAAATTAATAACTCAAAAACCGTGCACTGGAACAGGGGTAGGTAAAAAGGAAAAATGGACCGTTCATTGGAAGGAACAGGGCTATAAGGTTGGATGGGGACTTTGGTGAACGTAGGGTGCATTCACATGAAAAAACCTCAAAATCAGGGAATGAAGGAAAACTACAAGGGAACAGCCCCAAGGGTGGGTGGAACATAACCGGATGGGTGGGAAGGGACCCCATCAGGGTAACAACAAGGCAAGGCATTCATGCATGAACATGTTAAGGCATATGCATAAAAGTATGCACGGGAGACGCGCAGGGACGCGTCCCCACACTTAAGACCTTAACGGATAGGGTTAACCAAGCAACAGGGACCTAGGACCACGCCATAGACCATCCACTAACATCCCCACACTTAAAACATGACCATCACTAAGAAACAGAAGTTTGTAGGGTTAGAAAAACTTGGCCCGTTTCGTCAAGAATCAAGGTTGAGTGTCGATGGCACGTCCAGTGTTGTTGTCGGTGCTGGAGGGACCAAGGCATCTTCTCAGCACACATCCGTCATGGAAGGGACCACGCCGCAGCACCCAGGGAGGTAGCTGATGGAAGGAATCGCAGGAAATTTGTCGATGATGAGGGATATTACACTCAACTCACAGTCACTCAATTGGAATGAAAGAACAGTCACTCGCCCCATGACTAATATCACTCGAGGAAGCATGATTAAAACCCATATCTCATACCCGGTTGAGGAATCGACAAGGGGGAATGGTGCAGAAGGAGTATGCCAGGGTGCACAGTTGATGGTGCAGTAGTGCGTCTAACCCGTCTGGCATAAGTGCAAGGAGGAAGGCAAGGGAGCCTTATGGTGCAATGTATAGAACAGGGTGATGTGTCTTGTGATGACAGCAAAGACCCATCCCGTGGGTGCATAGGGAAACTGGAACATACCTGACTCCAAGTGTCGTAACGTCCCTCAATCTCACCTCTCGGTATTTGATTGAAGAAACTCCAGTCACACTCAACCCACCCTCTGTCTCACGCTCTGTGGATAGATACAGGAGGGCAGCCTTTTCCTGAAACCCATTGATGTAATCCTCACAGTCGCTTGTGCAAAGGTTGTATGCCTTGTGCGCATTTGATGGTGCAACAGTGCATCCCGCCTTGTGTCGGCATACGGTGCGAGAAGGAAGGCAAGGAATCCTTACAGTGCAGTGCACAGAAACAAATTGTGCTTTGTGCTTTGAGAGGCCCATCCCGTGTGTGCAACACTTCATTCACACTACTCACCTCTCATTTGATTTGAAGGGAAAAGGCTGGTCTCTCGCCCCACCCTCTGTCTCACTCTCTGTTGATAATTACAGAGGGCAACCATACTCACTTCCCCATCCGGTTAGGATGAAAGCTCACATCACTCAAGGGGTTGTCGATGAAGATCGCGTCATCAGTTGTTGAAGAGGCGTACCCAGGGAGGTAGCCATCAAATCGAACATTGTGTTGGATAGGAACATGTCGTCTGCTAAAGGACAGTTAGTCACTTTGTAGAGAGACCCATGACACAGCGTACCAAGGGAGGCAGCTTCGGAATTGGATCCTAGGGATATCAATCAATGAATCCACTTTCTGGACTGTTGGGTGTTACCACCTTTTCCATAGCCAGCTTCTCGCCCAAGGGTGTTTACCACCTTTTCTTGGAACGAGGCCTGCTATGACAGGGAATTGCTTCCTTTTCTCTCATAACAGATTTGTTTATTTGTTTTTTTTTTCTCTTCTTTGTTTTTTTCTTTTTTTTTTCTTATTTTTCCCTATTCCCGAGGGTATTTCCACCTTTTCTCGAAGAAGAGGTCGGCATGACAGGGACCTTAGTCCTTTTCTCCCATGACCGATAGGTTTTTTTTTTTTTGTTTGGTTGTTCTTTTTTTTTTCTCTTCCAGTTGAGCAAGGGAATGGTAGAAAAACCATGTCTCAAGACCAACCTCTGTACTATCGCTGGTGAAAAATAGAGGATAAGAGATCAAGGCTGAAAGGGGGGTTTGAGGAGATAGAGGGTTGTGTCCACTTCATCAGGAATGATTGAAGAACGGCTATCAGAAGTAGCATCATAAGAAGTACAATGCCGTGCCAACGAGGGAAAGGATTAAGTGTCCGTAATTGTCAAGATCCCCAAGGAGGGAAGTACTTCTTCAGGCGATATCCATTGATCAGAAAGGGATCATCAGAGGCATCAACGGTCTGCACTTGGACAGAGCCATTAGGGTTGACTGCAAGTACCTTATAGGGGCCCATCCACCGCTGTTGGAGCTTGCCAGGAAACTTGCCAAATCGTGAATCATAAGCTAGGACCAAATCACCTTCTTTGAACTCTTTGTGCTTGATGAAACTGTCATGGTAAACCTTACGTCGAGCTTGCGTAGCTTCCATGCACTGTAGAGCCATCCGACGAATTTCGTCCAAACATTCCAAGTGCAGGAGACGGCGTTGCAGTGAATTATCTTCCCCCAAACGCTCTTTGATAGCCACTCTCAAAGAGGGTAATTCTAGTTCAACAGGAAAAACAGCTTCTGTTCCATACACCAGTTGGAAGGGTGTCTGTCCTGTTGCTGCCTTATGGGAGGTTCTGTATGCCCAGAGGGCCTTTGTAAGTCGATCGTCCCAATCACGACGATGTGCAGCGATTGTTCTTATCAGGATCGAGCAGAGGATGCGATTGGTGACTTCGACTTGGCCGTTGGCTCTAGGGTAATAAGGAGTGGACTTGCGATGGCGGATCTTATACAACTCTGTCAACTCTTCCATGACTTTGTTAAGGAAATGAGTGCCTCTGTCACTTACCAGCTCTAAGGGACTGCCAAAACGGGTGATGATATTCTCGTACATGAACAGGGCCACGCTGTTACCATCGTCCCGCTTTAGGGCTTTAGCTTCACACCACTTTGTGATATAATCCATACATACGAGGATGTATCGGTTCTGTTTCCTTCTGGTGGGAGGGTCGATCGGACCTACGAAGTCAATGCCCCACTTCTCAAACGGCTTCAACGGAAGGATAGGTTGCAATGGCATGGCACTTGTCTTCGTGGGTTTCCCCATTCTTTGACAAGCATCACATCTTTTACAATAATCATAGGAATCTTTGTGGATGGTAGGCCACCAATATCTTGCTAGCAGAGCCTTTCTGGCTGTAGCTTCTCCTGCAAAGTGACCTCCACATGGCTCGTCGTGGCAAGCCTTCAGAACAATCCCAATCTCATCTCCTGCAACACATCTTCTGAGCACTTCATCTTTGCCTTTCTTGTACAGTGCACTGCCGAGTAGGGTGTAGGGGGCTGATTCTAGCATGAGCTTCTTCCTTTCCCGACTAGAGATACCAGGAGGGTACTGTTGGGTTGCCAGCAGATTGGCAATGTCTGCATACCAGGGAGTTACAGTTTCTACCAAGAATAGGGAAGCATCAGGGAGGTCTGGATCATCTTGCTCCTTGTCTGCAGTTTGTGGGATACGCGACAGATGATCAGCCAAAACATGGGAACGACCAGGCTTAGTAATCACCTCAAAGTCAAACTCCTGGAATAAAAGGAGCCATCTCATCAATCGTCCTTTCACATCTGCTTTATTCATCAAGAAGGACAGGGCCTCATGATCCACATAAAATTTAAAGTGGGTGGATAGGAGGTAATGGCGAAACTTCTCCAAGGCAAACACCATTGCCAAGCACTCCAGCTCGGTCACTGTATAGTTCCGTTCCCTATCAGTGACTTTTCAGCTTGCATAATAGATCGGTTGATCCAACTTTGAGGAGCCCTTTTGGCAGAGGACAGCACCTAAACCTTCAATTGATGCATCAGTGTGTACATGGAACTCTTTCGTCCAATCAGGAGGTTGCAGAATGGATGCCTCTATCAGGCACTGCTTCAGAGTGTGGAAGGCTTTGTCACATTCTTCTGTCCAAGTAAACTCTGCATCTTTCCTCAGAAGCTTGTGCAAAGAAGTTGCCTTTGTCACAAAATGGGCTATGAACCTTCTGTAGTAACCCACATGGCCTAGGAATCCCCTCAACTATTTGAGGTTGGTGGGTGCTGTCAGAGCGGCGATCTTTTCGATCTTTGCAGGGTCTGTTGATATCCCTTGTGCTGAGACAATGTAGCCCAACAGAACTCCAGAAGAAACCCCAAAGATGCATTTGTCGGGGTTGAGGGAAATCCCATTCTCCCGGCATCGGTCAAAGCATTGCTCCAGGTGCTCCTAGTGTTCACTGATCAAGCTATAGACACAGAAGTCATCTAAATATACCTCAATAAAGTCGTGCAGATGATTTTGAAATGCAGCCATCATGACTCGTTGGAAAGTAGTAGGGGCATTGCAGAGCCCAAATGGCATCACTCGATAAGCGTAGGTCCCCCATTCTGTGGTGAAGGTTGTTTTGGATTGGTCTTCTTCTGCGATTTGGACTTGGTTGTATCCACTGAATCCATCCAAAAGAGAATAAAGTTCATGTCCTGCCACTGTGTCCAACAGTTGGTCTGTGAAAGAGATAGGAAAATGATCCTTCTTCGTCTTGGAATTAAGCTTTCGGAAATCCACACATATTCGCAATTTGCCATTCTTCTTGGGTACAACCACGATGGGTGAAACCCATTCACTATTTGCCACTGGATAAATGAACTCGGCTTCCAGAAGCTTCAGCAGCTCCGCTTTCACCAATGTGGAATAATTCGGGTTCATTCGCCTCTGTCGTTGCCGTACTGGCTTGGCATCAGGCTCCAAGTCAATATGATGTTGACATATTGTGGGATCAATCCCCTTTAGGTCTTTGTAAGACCATGCAAACACGTCCAAATTTTCTTTCAACAAATTGTACAAGGTTGACAACTCCTCTTCTGGGAGACTGCTACCCACCTTCAAGTGGCGTTCAGTGCCTTCTGAATCCACAAAGGTTAACTGCCTTTCACCTTCTACTTCACGAATGAAGGTCCCGCGGACTGCTTCTGGGTACAGATCCGACTCCTTCAAGGGAGTGGTGTCCTCTTCTGATGTCCCACTAGAACCAACTTCTTCTTTTGGTGGAGACTTAGGTTGCTCCTTAAGACGTTGGAATGGGATAAGAGCCGTTTCGGGTTTGGTTTCAAAATTAATTACCTCTTGGCTTGAAGACTCATCTTCTGAAGATACATCCAGGAACGTCACATAACAGGGACCCTCTGATGCCTGTTGGGTTGGTGGGACTGGTGCTTGTTGGCACGGTGCATCATCATCATCTTTCTTTGGCAAGGATGGGTTAGGACGGCAGGAGCCACACTTAAAAGACGGCTTGCTCTTCTTAATCCATTTCTTATAAAGGTTTTGCATATGAGAAGATCCATTTACCAGACCAAATGGTACCATCGCCATTCTGTCCCATAGCATGAGCTCATCGGCTTCTGATGCTTCTGGAACTTCTTCCTCAAATGTATCCTCTTCAGGTGGGATAGACTCTTCTGGCTCACTTTCATCACCTTCTTCGTCCATATCATATCCATCCTCTTCTGTCTCTGTCTCTGTCTCTGCGTCTGCTTCTGCTTCTGTCTCTGTTTCTGCTTCTGTCTCTGTTTCTGCTTCTGTCTCTGTAGGAGCTCTGTAACAGAAGAACAGATTCTCTGTTTCCTCTCCTGCCTCTGTCTCTGCTTCTGCTTCTGCTGTGACCATGTAACAGGGAGAGCAGTACATCCATGCTTCTATCTCACTGTCAGAAGTGATTTCAGAAGGCATTCCTGATTCCGGCAGGAAGTATTCACCCATTGATAATGGCTTTGCATCTTTTGGAAGTCGGCTTACAGTATCCACTGTTAAGGAATGTGCCATTATTTTCTTGGGAAGGATCTGTTTGACAGCATCTTCGTCTGCTGACGTTCCATCCGTAACCTCATTAGGGGAGTCAGAAGATAATTCCAAGGAGGTGGATCCATGTCCTTTTTGAGAACCATACAGTTTCAGCACCACTTTGTTGGGTCCTCTACCCAAGGTCAAGGTTCCTTTGAACCAATCCGTCCTTGCTCTGGCTTCAAAAAGCCATGGTCTGCCCAGTAACAGAGGATAGGATGTACCATAAGAGTTTGGCTTCACCACTAAATAGGTCAGCCAATAATCTTTTCCAGCCACTGTAGTCTTCACATATGGGAGAATGCCCAAAGGCTTGATTCTACTCTGATCCGCCAGTCTGATGAGCCATTGGGTGGGTTGCACACCTTGTAGGCCTAGATCCTTCATTGTCACATCTGTCATAATGTTCACTGATGAACCACCATCAATCAGTGCATTTGCAATAAAGCAGCCTTCTATCCACACGCCAGTCTCTGGAGTACCCGGATCTAGAAAAGCATTAGCCACATCCACTTCTTTTACAGGCTCTGGAGCCTTGTTGGACTTTGTCACTGTTGAGGGAGCAATCCTTAAACCACGTCTTTTTGTCAGTATACTTTTGAACCTTTTCCGGCAACTGGGGGACAACATCAATAATTGTCGAAATGTAAGGTTTGGTTTAAAGGTATCTAGATCTCTAACCAGATCGTATTCCTTAATAGGATCCACTGGCTTCTCTAACCGATTAGGGAATGGGGCAACACCCATTTTCATTTTCCCTCTTTCTTCCATCAGAGGAATTACAGGAGCTTCTTCTGCCACTTGTGGCACTTCCTCCTCTTCTGTATCCTGGACCTCTGGTCCTGCCTCTATAACTGTCTCTGTAACTCTCTGTGGCACTGTAGGGCTCTGTACGGCACTGTTAGGCTCTGTTCTGTTCTGTTCTTCTGGTGGAAGACTGAACTTCACTGTTCTGGCAGGAGGGTTATTTTCTTTCTGGGTAGGTGGTTCCTTCTGCTTTGCACGCGTGATGGCAGCAACTTCCAATTCTACCAAATTGGAGGTAGGCTCTTGGGCCTTGACCAGACTATCAGTAGCACTGTTTTTCACTGGGGCTGGGCTTGGACAGTCTTTTGCAGTGTGGCCTTCTCCTTTGCAACGACTGCATAAGGGCTTGTAATCCACTGACCTTCGAGGATTTGGACAATTTGGTGAGATGTGTCCCTTTTCTCCACATCTGTAACATTCCACTTCTGATCTCTGACCACTGCCAGACTGTCTTTCTCTGTAACTTTGAGAGGGAAATCTTCTGGGTCCGAAATTAGGACCAAACTCTCTAGGCTTAGGTCCAATATCTTGTGTTGTCATTTTGGATTCCAACAAGTTAAATCTTGCGTCTTCTTCCTTTCTTCTCCTATCATGCATCTCCTTCAGGGAGCAAATGTCCTCTGTATGATTCTTCCGCAAACAGTAGGAACAGAAGGCTCCAGGGATGGTTGGTTTCCGTGTGCATTCAGTGGCTAAATGGCCTGCTTGATGACACTTACCACACCAAGTATTTGACCGCATCACATCTCTTCCTACTCCTGCAACGTTGGATATGCTCGCGGTATTCACTTTCAGCGTCTGTAGTTGTTCTGTAATCACATCCATCAACTCCTTTTTGATGTTTGCAACTGAATTGGATAAATAATCCTTCAAGCTTTCTCCTCCTGACGTACTGGCAGGAGGGTTTTGAGGAGTCTCTGTAATCACTGCATAAACGGGTTGGGCTGGTACAGAGGGGTCTCTGTTCTGGTTCTGATTCAGTGCTCCTGTTTGAACTGTTGGCTGTTGACTCCAGTTGGTAGGGTTCCACTGTTGCTGCTGATTTGGCATTGAGAAAATTGGTTGAGACCATGGTTGTTGTGGTGGAACCACCATTTGAGGCATGGATTGTGGCCACTGTGGATTTGGTGCACTGTATTGTGATACTGAGGGCATCTGTTGGTAGGGATAGGGAACAGTCCCTGGAACTGCATTTGGTGGGTACATCATTCCTGGCATCCGAGGAGGTAGGACTCCTCTTCCTGAATTCATCGCCAATCGAGCTTCCACTTCATCGTACAGTCTTGCACCTTCTGTTGCAGCTTGCAGTGTGGCTGGTCTTTGCAGCTCCACAAACTTACGGACTTCTGGTTGTAATCCTTTGAGAAACACTCCCTTCTGAATGCCATCATCCAGATTATGGTTAGTCCATCTCTTCAGGATGGATTCCATTCGTGAGACATAGGCTTCCACTCTTTCTCCAGAGGACTGACTTAGGTTCATAAATTTCTCTCTCATCCGCTCTTCAAAACCTTCATGCCTGAATTTAGTGAGGAAGGCCAACTTCAGGTCGTCCCATGTGCCAAAAGTTCCTGCTGCTTGTCTCTCATACCACTGAAACGCCGCACCCTTGAAAGTGGCGGGGAATATTGCCAACCAATGCTCAGGGGTTCTGGCATTGTTAGCCACACACGCTACCATAAACTCTGCTACATGAAGATCGGGGTCTTCATTGTACTCTCCCTTAAAAACTGGCAATGGGACTACATTCGCTGGCCTGTCATCAATATTTCCAGGACGGATCTGGCTTGGAAGTGGACCTCCAGCAGGAGGAGGAAGGGCTTGATGTGCCATTGGGACTTCTGTAAAGAGTTCCGCAAGGGCGTCAAAGGCGACTTCTGCTGCGAGCTCGCTCTCGGCTCTGATTCTTGCTTTCTCTCTTCTCACGTACCTCTGGACTCATTCCAATGCTTGCCTCTTTATTGCGTCATTCATCAGAGGTGTGGCTCCACTATGTTGTTAGTGCTCCACAGAGGGTTAACAGAAGGCTTCAGTCTCTGGAGGACTCTCTGGCCAACATTTCTTCTACTTCTTTCTTTTCAATGTCCCTAAATTCTGCTTTCATGCCACTGCACAGAGGAAGGTATTCGGTTCTGAAGGTGTCAAAATGCATACATCTGAGCATTGTGGTGGTGCCATCATCATAGTAATGCCAGCTTCTGATGGTTTCAATAGTGTATGTTGTGAAAAACACTCTGTCTACCAACTTCCAGTGGGTTGCTAATTGAACAAACAGAAGATTATCAGTACACCAAGCATCCCATGTATCTTGCTGTTGAGCATCCACGAACAAATTCCAACTCTTTTCCTTCTTATCTTTGTGAACCTCTACAGACCAAGACTCCTGAAGCTTCTTCACAATCTCCCACTTGATGTTGTCTGGAAACTTTTCAATGAATGCCAAATCTTCCATGGATGGTCATCCTCTCTGTTTCTGCTCTTCAGTTTGTTCCCAAACAGTTTGCCACCAAGATGCAAGTTTTTGCTGCTTCAACAGGAAGAGGAAACTGTCCACTACATAGAGCATGCATCATAATGGTGATGTGTTTCCGCCATTGTGGGATGAACTTCTTGTGGAAAGTGGCTTTGATTATGAGGAATTCCAACTCTTCAGTGGAAGAAGGAACTTTACAAACATCCATTGAATTCTTCTCTTCTTGGCAATGCCAATTCCTTCATTTTCAGCCTCTTTTGGTGCTTGTTGATGGCAAGTTTCCCTGGCTGCGCACCAAAAACATGGGCCCCCGAGAGGAACACCAAGGAAAAGGGAATTCTCTTGCAAGAAAATCTATCTTGTAACATCAACAAGCTTATTTATCATGTTTCATATGATCCCAATGAAGAAAAGAACACCAGGCACAACAAATCTTCATGCAGCATCATGTAAATCTCCCACGGTTTTTAATAGAATCAACCATATTCTTCAACATCTTCACAAAATCCATCAATAGAACAAAGAAAGCAAAAGAATACACCATCTTTGAATGGAAATACATCACATAGTATTCATCTTCAATATCTTCATAGTCTTCTCTCTCAATCTCTCATATACAATCACTCTGGTTGAGTAGAATTGGCTATCTCTGACTCTCTCTCTCTCACTCTATCAATAATACATCATATCCTCACTACAATCTCTCCAAAATTACTCTCAATAATCACTCTTAGGTCGTGGATACCCCTCCCAAGAGGTATGTCTGATATGAAGAGTCACCAGAGCCACTACAGTGTCCTTTCATAGCTCACTACTATCACTTTACTCTAGTCTTCTCTTGAGTCTTCAGTAGCTACTTCTTCCACTTCCTTCAGCTCTTTTGCACTTGTATTCACCTCTTTCCAAGGCTAGAAAACTTTCCCAAAGTCACACATACATTCCACAGAACACTTACAGAAGCATACAGAACAGTCTACAGAACAGTACCAGAACAGCTACAGTACAGAACAGAACAGAACAGAACAGAACAGAACAGAACAGAACAGAAGCTCTACAGAAGACCTACAGAAGGTTACAGAAGGTTATCAAAACCTCATAACTCACTCTCAAATCATTCCAAACTCTCTCAAATCATTCAATAAGATTTCACAATATCTCATTCTTCATCAATGAATACTCCTTCCCTCCTTACAGAAGACAATTAGAACAAAACAGAACAAAACAGAAGGTATACAGAACCATTCAGAACCTATCAGAACATCACAGAACCACCAAAAAACATCATGATCTTCCAAAACACAATCATTATCATCTAAAATACTCTCAAACCACTTCTAAATCAATCAATCATCTCATAAAATCAACCATTCAGCTCTCAAAAACAACAAAAATCAGCCAAAAAACAAGTCATTTCAACACTCAACATCCCTCTCCTCTCATCTCTCTCTCTCTCTTATATTCCAATATGGTGTCTAGTACATATATTCTCTCTTGTAAATTTGTGTCTTGGTTCTCTTGATTCTCTTTGAGAAAAGGGATGTCCTAGCCCATCCTCCCTTTGGCTAGGTGGTGCCCCTTCTTTAGTTCTCTTAGTGAGGATTGGAGGTTGGATGGGTAAGAGGCAATCCGTTCATCATTTCAGCCCTCATTTTTTGGTGGGGAGGAGGGAGAATGACAAGTCCATGAGAGCACTCTAGAATATCCTCATCTCTTTGAGGTAAGCTATGAGTGAGTTCTTTTATTATGTAGCATAATGGCAAGCTTCCTTTACCTCTTCTCCTATTATCTCCCTCTCTTCTCATCTTCTCATTCCATGTAGCATAATGGCAAGCTTCTTCTACCTCTTCTCCTCTTGTCTCCCTCTCCTCTCCTCTCTCTCTCTTATATTCCAATATGGTGTCTAGTACATATGTTCTCTCTTGTAAGTTTGTGTCTTGGTTCTCTTGATTCTCTTTGAGAAAATGGATGTCCTAGCCCATCCTCCCTTTGGCTAGGTGGTGCCCCTCTTTAGTTCTCTTAAGTGAGGATTGGAGGTTGGATGGGTAAGAGGCAACCCATTCATCATTTCAGCCCTCAATATCTACGGAGTAAGATTCGAGAGGAACAGATAGACACACTAAGATAAACAAGTAGCGATAGACACACAGTGCCACACACAGAGATAAACACATAGAGCCTACAAAGGTAAACTAGAGAGGAACAAATAGGCACAGAAAGAGGTTAATAAAAATAATACATTGGGTATTTATGGAGATAGGTTGGAGGGGATACACTAAGATATTAATGGAAATTGGGATGCATAGATAGACATATAGAGATGTTAAAAGAAATTAGCCATCTTAGTGTGCATGAGAGGATGGAAAGATATTGTAGAGTTACATACACTTGTTATTGATGTGATTGATTGTGAGCAAGAGAGATTAGGGTAGTTCATTGTGTCAAGGAAGGGTGCATAGACACATAGAAAAGATCATCGTAGAGTTATGACAGAGTAGTGAAATGGAGAAAAATAACTCAAAGAGAAGGGACAAGAGTTTTTAGATTTTAGAAAATTCAAATTTACATAAAAAAATATCTTTTAAAAATGAGAAAAAAAATTGACCAACACATTTTTTTGACCAAAAGCTAGAATATAAAAAATCTCCAAAATATCTAAAAATAACTCTCAAATTTTACTTTTTATTTTTAATAAAAAATGAATTAAACCACATATAGTAATCATTTTACATTAAAAACCAAGCATCACACTCTCATAACTAACTCCTTTTTTAATATAGAGTTTGGTCAAAAAAGGGTTCTTGAATGAGGAGAGAGAAGGAATCTAAGTAAATCCTTTGTGGATAATATAGAAAAAGTAAAACAAGACTAGAAAAGTGGAGATAGAAAATGATTATTTTACTATTCTTCTCTCCACTTTTCCTTGTTTTAAAGGAGGAGGGGGAGACTAAAAGGTTCATTTGTGAGTTCATTTTTTTCCTAATGCTTGAATTGAATTTTGATGAAACACCAAAGCAAGAAACTATTTGATATCCTAGCAAAAGTCAAATCATGTTAGGTATACCCACAAATCTCTTACACTTTCTTAAATGAGCATAAATCTTTGAGGTTTTCTTATAAATTGAAGCCATTATTAGGGGGAGAGCAAAAATTCATTGGAATTCCTCTTCCAATTGTGATCTCACTTAAGGATAGACATTTTGTCTAGGTGTTAGTTCTTTGAGCTACATTTACATAGTTACAAAAGAAATTATTGAAGAAGGGATTATAGAAATTAACGCAAAGAATGCACATATCAAGACTCAATGTGTGCATCAAAATTCTACATGCGAAGTAGTGGAATACCATAATACACTTCTTTATTACTTACATGTTACTTATAAAAGGAGGGAGGATCACAAGGCTAAGGAGAACAAAGGCATTGAGACATCATTAGAAACTATTGGAGAGGAGGATGAACTTCGAGATATAGTGAAAGAGGTAGATCATGTGTAGGGAAGGGAAAGGAGGCAACACAATTGGACATAATGATCAAGACTACACCCTCTTCTTTGACATCTAAATTGTCTTCAACTTAAGGGATGACTATTACATAACTATGTTTACACAATATCTTGATATGGATGACTATTACATAACTATAGATGACTATTTTATAACTATTTTTACATATTATCTTGATATGGATGACTATTACTATGCCTTGTATGTTTGAAGTAGTCCACCTATGCTTGATATTTTCTCTATTTCTTGGGTTGAGCATATTGAGAGACCATCATATTCCTTCGCAAACCATGGAGCATGTGTGCTTAGGGAGTTTGCCATGGATAACTTATGGAATCATGTAAGTGTAGTAGGGGTTTTTTTCTTCAAAAAATGCATAAGTGTATACATTAGGATAGGCCCCTCTAATCATAAAAGGGGGGGAGGGAGTAGGGGAAAAATAATTTATTTGTTGAATTTTTGAAATACTATATTTTTGGTATTCAAGATAATGCACTATCATGAAATACTCTGGAGTTACATGACAACATATTGCCTTTAAAGTGCAACGTGCAATTCTTGTGCTCAAAATGTTCTAGTCTTTTAAGCTTAATTAGTATGAGAAACTTAATAGAATATAAAATGTTATATCTAAAAAGGGTATATGCAGTAAACTTTTTTGAGATATCATATTAAGTGTAAAAAGGGGGGCCAAATGACTCTTATGTGAGCCATAGATAGGGGTTCCAAAATTCTTTGTTCACAGGTGATGTGTCTCCTTTACAAAGAGTGAACTTTTTGAGCATGTGTGTAGATAATATGCTACAAAATACAATATCCATTATGTATAGAATTTACCAACCTTCATATGTAATATAGTGAGTTATTTTTGCACCAAGGCCATTGCATGACCATACAATTAGTTAAAAATTGGTCTCTCCAAGCATCAATCATTAAATTCTTAAATTCTTTGAGTGATGTTTCAAAGATTATGTGATCTATCACTATCAATGTCTACTGATAAAAAAAATTGAACATTACATCCAAAGACCTCTAAATGTTTGCCTTTCATGCTTTGGCTATGATAGAAGGACACATAGAGAGTTAATGGGTTGATGTCTATGGAGGTAGACTATAGAGGCATAGATAGATATACAAAGATGTCGATGGTATTAAGGTGCTTGATTCTATGAAGAAATTTTAAAGAGGCACAAATAACACACATAGATGTTAATGGAAATAGGGGATTTGATGTCTATGGAGGTAGTCTATTCATATCTTTATTGGTGATTGTGATATGCTTTGCATGGATGGCTACCATTTGAGTATCATCAAATTGGTTGATGAGAAACTCCTCCATAGTCATTTGCAAGGCCTCCATAGCTTTAGTAGTGTACTTGCATGGCAATGGGCAATCAACCACTTGTGTCCAAAACCTTCCCAATCCCTTCAACTGCAATTGGGCAAAGATCTAGATTTGAAAATGAATTTCTTTTGGAGTAGGTTGCTTGCCATGCAATCCATCGGGTGTGGAAGTTGCAACATATACCTTCAATGTGATGAAAACATACCTTCTACTGTGAGGACGAGACTTGAAACCTTATATGCTGTTTATGCTATGTATGAATTTATCGCATAGCAACTAGGTGTAACTAAATCCTCTTGATACATGCATTCAATCTTTCAAATATTTGAGATGAAATCTATCCTTTTCAATGACCTATTCTCATGCGGCATAGTACAACCCTGATGTGTCCCATGCGGAAATCAAAGCAAGTAGGTAACAACTTAGGAATGTATTATTTACATTTGGTACTAGTGTCGTATTGGCAGTGATACCCTTGCCCGAGGCTTCATTGCGGATTGTGGGATTGCTACCCACACTCGATATTCTTCACTTGGGGGCCATTCTCGATCTTCCTTGCTTTAAGTGTGACCCCTGCAGGGACTTCAGCAGCCTCTTGCTCAAGAGGGGGGGGGGGAATTGGGAAAAATCGCCTCATGAGATAGGGAATAAGTTTGCAGATTAAAGGGAAAAGGGAAGAGCATGTGTGGAAACCCTCCAAGGAGGGGAAAAAGAGGAGAACCTTTTAGAAGGTTCTCTCTCTGTTTGTTTGTTTGTCTGTCTGTCTGTCTCTCTCTCTGCCCGTGTAGCGTCGAGGTGCCTTTCCTCTTCTTTGATAGGGGGATTTTATAGTGGGAGAGGTGGGGAGAAAGTGGAATAGTGGTGGTGCCATCACCCACCACTTGTCATTGATCATGGTGGCGGCTTGTGGATTGGTGAGGTTGCCTGGGGGGTGGTAGGCCATGTGGCCTTCCCCTCATCGACATCATTGCCAACTTCCCATTCTTCATTGTCATCTACTCCTTCTTCCTCCACTTCAACAACTTCTTCCTCCCCTTCATCATCATCCACATCGTGTCCTTCCTTGTCATCATCGTCTTCTTCCTTCCCTCGCCACCTGTTTGACAATGACAGGGGGATTAAAAAATTTCAAATGATTTTTATGAAAAAAAATCATAAGGGGGTTCCTACATGGGGGGGAGGGGGGAATATTACATCCTCTCCCCCTTAGAGAATGCAAGATATCCTCATCTCGGAAGAAAATTGGGGGTTTCATTTTGGAACTTGTGGGGTAGGACCCATAACACATTCGTTGCAACACCCTGACCACTCATAAGCATGCGGTCTTTTAAAACAACAACTTATTGTATTTAATATATCTGAGTTTGAACAACTAACTTAAGTTTGGCTATCATTACTTGATTGGTAGAAGTAGTTCCTGAAGCAGATAAATAATCATTCATAGACTCAATCCATTTTTCTACCTCCGTTGTGACCTCTATTCCTTTTCCACCAAACTTGGGTGCCTTAATTTGCTTGAGAAGGAATTTATTTTCTTGCACATCAGTATTCGTGGGTGCAGAAGGTGCCTGACAATCAAGCCATACCACTTAGGTTATTCTGTTTAGGATATGGCTACGAACCATACATTAATCAATCACATATCATTAAAAAATTTTGCTTTGATTACAATTGTAACATGCTCACCTATCGGTTGTCCACGCACGTTTTTAGTGGTCCATCGAGAGATGAATCTAAGTGACGTTGCTCGACGCTCCCATGGAATGTTACAGGGTTTTTTGCCTAGGGTTTCTTGGGTCCGCCTCACAACGGAATGTTAGTGGTTGAACCCACTGGGATCGGCTTGAAACTTGGATTCCTAATGGTCAAGGTCTCCTAACAGCATTCTAGTGTCAAGTCCTGGGCATCCTACATTACGTAGGATACCCAAGCCAGAACAAATCCATGTTGCACTTGGTTCAAAGAGAATGGGAAATGAGAGGGATGCGCTGCTCAACCTCTCTACCTGTAGGGCATAGTCCTATTCTGGGGTCCCCTAAAACTGCATGAATCAAGGTTCTATCCTAACGAATCCTAGGGGTCAGATGTTGGTAAAACCTTGTGAGAAGCCTCCTAGTTCTCTGGGACCACCCTGCCATAGGATAGACCCATCGAGGGTTCCGCCCACCCACTTTCCCAATAGGCATTCTTTAGTTCTTTAATTAGGTCTTATCACATTTATGAGTGACATTTAAAATCAACTTCCTTAATTAAGCCTTTTAGGGAATAGGGTTTGTTCACGTAATTTATAGCACCGACACGAAAAGAGAGCAAGCAGTCCTTTTGACAAACAACATCTGTAACTTATCTTCAAGTTAATCTTTGTCTCGTGCCCATACAGGAGAAATTACATGTCCCTAATGTCTTGCAAAAGAAATTGGTCAAGTTCACATGGCACTATAATTTCCATCCTTTATCTAGAATAGGATCTTCCAATGCCATAGATGTTGGGGCAATGGAGGTCCTCAACTCCATTCCGGACTTGGCAAGGGGTGTCTAGAGCTCCACTTGACCCACAAGCTGCCTAGGAGTGAAACACTATTTCTGTGGTTGGCCTTTTCACCACTTGACCTTTGGCCCATGAATCGAGTAGTGCCCTTTCAGGGTTGATCCGCGGTGTGATCTTGGAGGTGATCCACCCGTGCAAAGAACCTTTCCTTAATTAAGTCATTTAAGAATCAAGCACGATCAAGGCGATCAGCCCTAATATCATCTTCCAAGAAAACATTCCTTTATTTCCATGGCAATTTTTTATCACAAACCCTTGCCATGAATTTACCATCAATCACAAGCACTTGGAATAATAATCTAAACAGCAATCCAACAATCAGTTGAATGTAAAAGCATTTAGGTTGTTGTTTGATCAACCAACAAAACCAATTGTATTTTTCCAAACAATGTAAGAATAGATGCGATAACATGTTCATCCGTATATTCGCTCTCAACCCCTTGGGATCTAAGGGCAATATTATACAAATTTTACTTAATACTCCTTTCCTTCAGCTAAGGTATATGTTAAGGTCTCATAAACTATACAACATGTGAGTTCTATTGATTACTTACATTGATCAACAACCCAACCTTCTTCCCAACAAGTATAAAAGTATCACTCTTCCCTTTAACTTAGGTTTTCCTAATCCTTGGGCTCTCCACTTGCCTTTGCGGCCTGGAATTATTGTTTGTATCTAGCCTAATCCCGAATTGGATTGATAAACATAGTAGTTATCAGACGGATATCGAGGCATTTTAGTTTTAATACTTATGATCATTGTTTGTACTAACTATGCACATCATCAAGGTTCCAATGAACTAACAGTTCATGATATTAGCAAGAGCTTGGGCAAAGATCTAGACTTTCAAAAATGAACTTCTTTTAGACTAGGTTGCTTACCATGCAGTCCATTGGGCATGCAAGTTGCAACATATACCTTCAACGTGATGAAAACATACCTTCACTTGTCATCAATCATGGTGGAAAATGCTTGAACCTTATATGCTGTTTATGCTTCAAACATACCAGCACCACCACTTGTCATTGATCATGGTGGAAAATGGCGAGGTGGATTGAGGGGTGGTAGGTCACGTGGCCTCCCCCTCGTCGACATCATTGTCAACTTCTCCTTCTTCATCGGGATCTACTCCATCTTCCTCCACTTCAATGAGTTCTTCCTCCCCTTGGTCATCATCCATGTCATCTCTTTCTTCCTCATCATCATCACCTTCTTGCTCCCCTTGCCATCTTTTCGATGATGATTTTGAAAATCAAACTACTAAAATCGAACCTTGCCATGTCATCACTCGAACCACCTTGTCTCCCCCCTGTCCGATTCTGAGAATCAGATAGGTGAGATTTGGACTCACTACCTGGCCGATCAGATGCTCGATCGGATGCTCAACCTGTCAGATCCCTGAGATCGGACACATCCAAATTGGACTAGCCACCCCGTCCGATTGGACACATCAGCCATCCCTGTCCGATTTTGATAATCGGACACCACCTGTCTGATTTTGAAAATTGGATACCACCTGTCCATTTTTTACAATCGGATATACCTGAATCGAACCCAGACTAAATCGGACCATTGGTAAATCAAACATCCGATTTATAGAATCAGACCCTATACAATCAAACACACTTGGACTAACAAATTTGGAAACCTAACACATCCTGGATGATGAAGAGTGCAAGCCACATGAAGATAATCCACCAAATGCCTTATATGCAGTTCTAGACCTAGAAATCATAGTCAAATGGCCGGGAATAGTGCCGGGAATAGTGCTAACACACTTAATAACAAATTTGACATGCTTAGAACTATAAGCGGTTGACCAACATATCCCAAACTGACCCTGAAAAAATTGAACGACATGATGAAGATCCTAGCAAGCAGCAAGAAAGGCTAGGAACTGAGCTTAGAGCCCCATTAGGACACGAACACAAGTGGGAGTGTAGAAGCTGAATAGTCATCTTGTCTTCGCACTCGTAGTGTTTTCCAACACTTGAAGTACACTTAATAAAAGCTAAAAGCTTGATTGCACACAATGCATGAAAAATAGTACACACACACACACACACACACACACACACACACACACACACACACACACACACACACACACACACACACACACACACACACACACACACACACACACACACACACAGAGTGATTGTAAATTGAGAATTGCCTATGATTAACAAGGAACTCACTCAAACACATACCTTGAAGGAACCCACATTAGGAGAATACCTTGAGACATAGCTGGGTGATTGAAACCCCAAGCGTAGGACTCAACTAAAAACATGATAGAGAAGCTAGGTGCAGCAAGGACAGACTCCATTAGAGAAGTGGATCTACTCAACCTAATCAATCTCATTGGAAACTTGGTGGAGCACGAGACCGTGAACATGGCAAAGACAAGCACTAACCATGGATGGGACAAGGACCTTGATCTAGGCGGTCTCCCAATAGAAATCTAGCGGAGATTGTTCACTAATTACAATCTATAGGCCCGGATAGCAGACCACCACGATAGGACTTCCAAGGATGTCATATAGCAGGCCTAAGAGAGAGAGGAGACTAGCATCAGAGGCCTTGCAAAGCCTAGCAACCTACAACTAGGCGCATCAAGCCAGGAGCTTGCGGTAGAACATGGAAGTGTGTGAATTTTAGCGGGTGCTAGTGCTAGCAAATAGGAATAGGACATGCCCTAATGTTAAGAGGGAAAGAGTGCTAGAAGGAGATCTTATGCTGAGTGAGCTTCTTATGAAGCGACTGTTAGACAACACTTCCACCGAGCCTAGTGCAATTGCAATGGCAACCTCATTGCTTGCAGGATTAGGGGTTACTCAAGGCTCCAAGAGGCACTCTAAAATCCCTATAGCCACAAAGTAGTTAGATAAATACCAGCCAGATAATGAACCTTACAGCTTTGTGGAGCAGTTCAAGCAAGTATGTGAAGCCAACGGTCTCATTGATCTTGCTCAGCAATCGCAAGCCTTTGGCTTATGCTTAGGCAACAAGGGAAGGACTTGGTACACTAGTTTAGATGCTGTAGAGTGCAATGACTTCAATGACCTCAAGAATCTCTTCATTAAGAGATTCTCAGAGGCTAGGTACTCACTAGTGTGGATGATGAATGTCAAGTAGAGGGATAAGGAAGATATCTGGGATTACGTGACCCATGTGAGGAGTCTCTTTGAGAGAATCCCAACTGAGGGAGTGACCAACCGAGGGAGTAGTGTCTACAGTATTCATTAATGGAATGCGAAGTGAAGAGCTCTAGAAGGCCTTGGCCAGCAACTCAAGATCACAACAAGATGCGCTAACGAGGGTCTTTGAAGAGGCCATTAGAGTGGACGACCAGCTCAAGGAGAGAAACTCTAGGAGTTCGAATCGAGAAGAGACTACCTCTAGGAATTATGAGAGAGCTTCAACGACAAGCAAAAGATGAAGCCCAAGTACTCAAGATAAAGGAAAGGGCATTGACTTAAGCCAGGAGTTAGCAGAGATGAAGATGGAGTTAGCTAAATTACAAGAGATGATGAGATGACCAACATGCCCTCACGTCCAATGCGTGTATTGTGGAAAAAACCACCTGCAAGCTGAGTGTCAGGACCCTCGGTCCTGACCTTGTGCCAATTGTGGTAGGTTTGGTGACGATGCCATGCATTGCAGACTGTCAAGGAGACTTCCATACTTGCAACCATATAATCAACCATAGGAGACTCCCGTACTTGCAACCATATTATCAACCATACCTAGCAAATAGACTGCCAAAATTCTTCAGAAGGGGAGCCCCATTGGCTCTCCTGGCACCCAATGACGCTAGGCTAGACATTCCTAGGATGGAGATAAACCCTATGGGCATACCTAGACCACATGGACCCTGTGACTCATCCACCAAGTGATGCTCTAGTCCACTATCTGGAGGAGTCGAATGATGAAGGAAAGAGGTAGAGGCTTAGGAGTGCTAACCCAAGAGCCAATCACATGTTGAACTTGGGGTCACCTAGGATATATTTCTTCATGCTTGATGCCAGGAGGCATATTTCATGGTGGATTCCGTGCCACGGTGGATTCCGTGCCACGGTGGATTCCGTAAACTTTGATGATCGGGGCTCATACACAAAGTGGATTCTTTGTGCGAGAAGTTGATGGGGATGCCTGTCCTTTTCGGGCGTTTCATTAATTTAGTGTGTACATGGGTGATTCCATAGCGGGTGATTCTGCAAAATGCATATTAAATTAATAAACGTTTATGAGTTTAGAGTGCACACTCGTAATAAATTAAGGTTAGGATTTATTTCTAACCAGTTGATTTATTTATGTAGCTGAAGACTGCTAGGTATTCACTTTTGTCGGTTTAATTGTATTATTTTACTAACGATTGTGAATGCTTCAGTTGATGTGTAGAGATAGCAGCAATGGCGGAGGAAAGCATTGGAGGATAGTGAGTATTCGATTTATGGATTATATTTTGATGGGCACATACCTTAGGCATGACGCCTATATTTTGTCACGCCTATTTATTGAGGCGTCAGTTATTTATTACTATTTTGTATGCGCATGGGCACACGATTATGTTATTACTATTTGGACATTGTATTGGGCGTGCCAGACTCTTTGGGCACCGTCCATTAGCTTTATTCCTATTTTGTATTAAAGCAAACTCAAAAGCTAAAAGCTTGCTATTTTGTAATTTGGGCTATTATTTGAGCTTGAAGATGAATAATACATAAAATACATGCTTTGTGGAGCGCTCACACAAGGCATGGGGGGAGATTGCACCCAATTGGTCTCTTGCTCTTGTCGTTCATGCTTTTTACCTTGTAATTTGTGCAAAAAATAGAGTTCTATTGTTCTTGGGGACCTTTCGGCATTCACTACGCGAGTGTACAACGTTCGATATATGCTCCAGTGGTATCAGAGCGAAGCTGAGATCAAGAGCTTCCAATCGCTATCCATCTCGTGCGAAGGTAGAGCTCCTTGAACGATCGAGCTCTACGGTCAATCTCGTCGCGAACCGTCGATACAAGCAGATTTTTGGCGATCAAGAACCCCTGTTTCCATCATCGGATCGCAAAGGACCGGTCTGTAGAGGTGGAGGACCACTCTTACATCTTCTTCATCAAGTCGTGGTTACACAGAGATAATTTATAAATCTCCATATCTTCAAGCTTTAAACTTTAAAGCTTAAGAAGCTTAGCTTAAGCTTTAAGAAGCTTAAAGCTTCCAATTTTTTTCCGTGAGGTATTAGAAGACGTTGCTGAATTTTTTGTGCTGACAAAAAATGCCCCCTCCCCCCCAACCCACGAATTTCGCCATTGACAGTAGCCTCAAGCTACTAAGCTTAATCACATAAGCTCCTTAATCAAACAAGTCCTCACAAACTTCAGGTCACACCCAACCAATCAAGTTCAGCAAGTCTCTCAAGTCTAAATCCTACAAGTCAGATAAATCAACTAAGTTCTGCAAGTATTCATACTCTTCAAGTCACATAAGTTTGCAACTTTGCAAGTCAGACAAGTCAATTGGAGTAAAAAATGACTTCTGTCTAAAACTCATAGAAGGGCTATTCCTGCGCAGAAACTCCGAATTGCAAAGTTGTTCATTGGAAGGTACTCTACCCATACCCAGGTTTGCTGAAGCATTTTCAGCATACGAAGAAGGATAAAACGCAGATTTTCCAAAGATTGTGAAAGCCACACCCAAAAACACATAAGCCTTGTATTCCCGAACTTGAGCTACGCTCATCCCGCTAACTTGATTTTGAGTGAGAAAGGTCTTTTGAGTTTTGCAGGATGATAGAACCACATATGGATGATCTTATGGCTAAAGGCGACCTACCTGAACCTACGATGGAGCAAAAGCTGGACTTAATCATGATGCAATTGGACGAAGAATGAAGGGCTAGGCAAGCATTGCAAGTTCAATTGGAAAATTTAAAGAGATTGTCTACTGACAAAGAAGAACCTCAAGTTGAAGATCTTATCCGACGTACCATCAACGCGACTCTCAAAGCTCAAACCATCCGCAAGGAATCAAAGATAAGTAAAAGAAGTTTCAAATTCCATACTTTCAATGACATACGAGAAGGAAAAACTGTTCTAGCATTCATTAGTCAGTTTGACGACTATTTCCATGAGGAAACCTATGCAGAAAAAGATAAAATCAAGTGTGTCACTAATCATTTAGTGGACAGAGCATCTCTTTGGTGGACTGTTGTACGCAAGAGTATAGATTGTCCCGCTACTTGGGAGAATTTCAAGAAGAAGTTCATGCAGAATTTCCTTCCTCCACAATTTCATGAGAAAGCTATTAAATAATGGGATCTTCTTCAGCAATGGGATCGTGAGCCTATTCCTCAGTACATAGAGCATTTTTGGAATGCACTACTCCAGTACGCATGCTTGAAGACGTACCTGAAGCGACACACAAGCGCAAGTATATGTCTGGACTCCTTGGACATTACTACGTTGAAGTTAACATGTTCAAGCCTGCTACTCTTGAAGATGCCATTTCACTAGCTCACGACACTGAAGACAAGTTGCGAGGTAGAGACAGACGTCCACAGCAATTCCAAGCCAATGGTAACTATGGATCTAAACAATTCAATTCCAACTTTAGAAGATTTAATCTAGGTCGTTTCTCTTCATCATCTTTCCGTAAAAATTGGGCAAAACCACTTGCATTACCATCCAATGTCAATCAAAATTCCAAGCCTATTCCACAACCAAATCCTAATGTCCCTAGACTTCTTGCTATTGCAAACAATGTAACCAAAGCCAAACCTATAGTATGCTATAAATGCCACCAGCCTGGATATCTAGCAGCAAATTGCCATTCAAAGAAGCCACCTACCCATATCAACTACCTTGGAGCAATGGACGATGACGAACATGAAGTTATGCCTGATTTCATAGAAGATGAGGATGACACTACTACTCCTTCGGATACTTTACTAGGTATGCCAACTCCACATTCTTTATTGACTATGAAATGTTTGGTGCTTGGAAAGGAAAATATTATTTTGCATGATGACGGTAGCACTCATGATTTTATTTCAGCAAAGCTAGTAAAGGAATTGAAGTTACAGACTGTACCTATGCATTATCGCATCAAAGCAGCATTCTTAGGCACTAGGTATGATGGTACATAGGAAGTGCATGACTTAGAGATTCAAATTGGTCAATACACTGAAAGAAGAAATTTTCTAGTTGTTCCATTACAGTCGAGTGACATTATTTTAGGTATGCCTTGGCGTCATCAGCATAACCCCGATATAGATTGTTCCACACATTCAATGCATATTAATTTTCAAGGAAAATCTATTACATTATATGGTATGCATGCATCTAATGTTTTTCCACTACGCCTGGTTTACCTCCTTCATGTCCAAAAGACCATAAGATAGATTTGATTCCTGGTACACAACCACCTTGCAAAGCACCATATAGGCATAACCAGATAGAGCAAAAAGAAATTCAGAGTCAAGTTAAGAAATTACTAAATAGAGGATTGATTAGACCTAGTAGTTCTCCATTCAGTGCACCTGTTCTGTTAGTCAAGAAAAAGAATAATACTTATCGTATGTGCATTAACTATCGAGCTTTAAATAAGATCATTGTAAAGGATAGGTATCCCATTCCTAGAGTTGATGACCTTATGGACAAACTACAAGGATCTACTATATTTAGTAAAGTAGACCTTAAGTCTGGTTATCATCAGGTGAGACTAGATACGTCAGACATATTCAAAACCGCATTTAGAACACAGTTTGGTCATTACGAATTTCTAGTGATGCCATTTGGATTGACTAATGCACCTGCTATGTTTAGTAGAATGATGAACCGTATATTTCTGAAATATCAGTATTGTGTAATTGTCTTCTTTGATGATATTTTGATGTTTAGTCAAAATGAGAAAGAACATTATGAGCATTTGTCATTGGTTTTCCAGTTATTAAAAGATAATCAACTGTATGTAGATCCTAAAAAGAGTGAATTCTTTAAAATAGAAATTGAGTATTTAGGTCATATTGTATCATATGATGGAATTAAAGTTGACCCTAAGAAAATAGATGCAATATTGAATTGGCCTGTACCTAAAAACGTGCATGAGTTACGCTCATTCCTTGGTCTTGCTAGTTTCTATAGGAAGTTTGTACGTAATTTTTTATTACTTGCTTTACCATTAACCAAACTTCTGAAGAAAGGAATTGCATATCATTGGTCCGAACATCAACAGAAATCCTTTGACTTATTGAAACATGCATTAACCCATGCCCCTATCTTACAGTTGCCTGATTTTAATAGACCATTCTTTCTAGTAGTGACTGATGCTAGTGGATCATGAATAGGAGCTGTACTTATGCAGGATAATCATCCCATAGCCTATTCTAGTTGTAAGATGAAACCGTCTGAACTGAAATATTCCACATATGACAAAGAATTATTAGCTGTTGTACAAGCATTAAGATAGTGGAAACACTACTTAATGGGTTCAAAATTTATGATTAAGACCGATCAGCAAAGTATTAGACATTTACTTAGCCAATCCCAAATCTCTGACCGGACATATCAAATGGGCATCCTTTATTCAAAGTTTTCATCCCATCATTAAATACCAACCCGGAAAAGAAAATGTAGTGGCTGATGCATTAAGTAGAAGACCTGCCATTCATAACATTTCTGTTATATCTTTTGATTCTTTGATTGCTATGAAAGATACTTATCATCAGGATATTACTTTTCATGCTGATTGGAATAAATTAGTTCAAAATAACTTGATTCCTATTGATTCATTGTCATATAATGATGGATTTATGTTTTATGAAAAGAGATTCATTGTCCCCCATATCAAGGTCATAGAGGTATCATATCTACTTTACGTACATTAACTGAAGATTTTTATTGGCCGCATATGGACACTGATGTATCTAACTTTGTTTTTGAATGTTTGATTTGTCAAAGAGTTAAGAGACATCATGGTAAACAGTATGGATTACTTATGCCTTTGTCTATTCCATCTAAACCTTGGGAACAAATTTCTATGGATTTTATTACTGATTTACCTAATACTAAATCTAACCATGATATGATTTGGATAGTAGTAGATAGATTTAGTAAACAAGCATATTTCATTCCATGTAAGAAAACTTTAATAGCATCACAGCCAGCACAATTGTTCTTGAAAATTGTTTTCACTAACCATGGATTGCCAAAAGTTATTATTTCAGATCATGATTCTAGATTTTGTAACAACTTTTGGATTACTCTGTTTGCTAACCTAGGCACAAAGATTGATTTCTCATCTGCATTTCATCCTGAAACTAATGGACAAACAGAAGCCACTAATAGCACTATTCTAGATCTCTTACGTGCATATACTATTTCTAAACCTCATACATGGGACACACAATTGCATTTATTACAGTTTGCATATAGCAATACACCACACACATCTACAAAGAAAGCACAGTTTGAAGTGATTTATGGTTATAGATTATCTACACCTGTTGCATCTTTGTCAAATAGAATTCAGAGTGCTGATGATATTGCTAGTATGCATAATACTATTTTTGATGAGGTTAAAGACATGATTGCTAAAGCCCAGCAATCATATACTAAACAAGCCAATAAGAAAAGACAAGCAATGAATTTCAAAGTTGATGACTATGTTTGGTTGAGAATAGAAAAACGTAGACTACAAAGTGTAGATAGACACCCAATTGTGAAATTAGCCCCTAGATTCTATGGACCATTTAGGATCATTCATAAAATTAATGACAATGCATTCAAGTTAGAATTACCACCTCATTGGAAAATTCACAACACATTTCACATTAGTTTATTGAGACCATTTAGAGGCCAATAACCTGTACACCTTGTTTATGAAAACCCACCTTTGTTAGAGGAAGAGACTGAAATACTTGAACTAGAAGCTATCATAGACACTGACTTTATGACCACTAGAACTGGCCGAAGATATTCTAGATATCTAGTTAAATTTAAGAACCATCCTGTAGAGGAAGCACAATGGATGCACGCTAGAGACTTAAATGTTTTTCCCACTCTGTTAGCTCCACATTGAGCTAATAGCAATTGAGGTCAATTGCTATCCCACCCTGGGGGTATGATGCCAAGAGGCATATTTCATGGTGGACTCCATGCCACGGTGGATTCCGTGAGGTTTTACGGTGGATTCCATAAACTTTGATGATCGAGGCTCATACACAAAGTGGATTCTTTGTGTGAGAAGTTGATGGGGACGGCTGTCCTTTTCGGGTGTTTCATTAATTTAGTGTGTACATGGGTGATTCCATAGTGGGTGATTTCGCAAAATGCATATTAAATTAATAAACGTTTATGAGTTTAGAGTGTGCACTCGTAATAAATTAAGGTTAGGATTTATTTCTAACCAGTTGACTTATTTATGTAGTTGAAGACTGCTAGGTATTTACTTTTGTCGGTTTAATTGTATTATTTTACTAACAATTGTGAATGCTTTAGTTGATGTGTAGAGATAGCAGCAGTGGCGGAGGAAAGCATTGGAGGATCGATTTATGGATTATATTTTGATGGGCGCATACCTTAGGCATGACGCCTATATTTTGTCACGCCTATTTATTGAGGAGTAGGTTATTTATTATTATTTTGTATGCGCATGGGCGCACGATTATGTTATTACTATTTGGACATTGTATTGGGCATGCCAGACTCTTTGGGCACCGTCCATTAGCTTTATTCTTATTTTGTGTTAAAGCAAACTCAAAAGCTAAAAGCTTGCTATTTTGTAATTTGGGCTATTATTTGAGCTTGAAGATGAATAATACATAAAATACATGCTTTGTGGAGTGCTCACACAAGGCATGGGGGGAGATTGCACCCAAATGGTCTCTTGCTCTTGTCGTTCATGCTTTTTACCTTGTAATTTGTGCAAAAAGTAGAGTTCTATTGTTCTTGGGGACCTTCCGGCATTCACTACGCGAGCGTACAGCGTCTGATCTGCGCTCCAATGCTACCTTGAAAGGGAGCAGACAAATTGAGACAAGGATAATGAGAGATGTGCTAAATGCAGAATCACACATCTCTTTGTTGATTTCCCTAGACAAAAGCCATCCTCTAACTCCACAAATGATCCATTAGCCCCATTGGGGTTGTTTGGTGTCGAGACATTCAATGGGGAGGCCATGCCTATTCCGTTGCAAGTTATGACATGTGCATAGACAAAGCAGGCTAACATATCATTGCTAGGGCCTAGAAACTTAGACATAGCCTCAATCGGGAAGAGGAGCTATAGGATAAGAAAGAAGAAACCATACGCAAAGGTCATGCTAAAAATAGATAGTGCTACAATGCTGCCTGCGGAAAAGAAAATGACAGATGCAAAAGCAAAAACATCAGCCCTAAGGATGGCTGAGAAGGGAAGTGCAAAGGTCAGGGACTACCCCAACCCAAAGCGCCAGGGAGTACCCCAACCCAAACCGCCAACTTGAAGCCGTCAAAAACTTGAAGGAGTGTGTGAAAGAAGCCCAGGAACACCTAAAAGATGCTGAGCCCATATTGGAGGACAAGATTGATGATCTCTCAAGCATAAGCATGCGAGTATCGCCTCCGCGACTAAAATCGAGAGATGCGATTGCGCCACAAGCAGTGCATCATAAACAAATCCTAAACGCTACAGGCCATCGAATTAGCCACGGCCATTGGCCAAAAAGCGCAAGGAGAGGACAGTGGAAAGCAACTAGCAATCTCCTCATCTCACTCATGACCACCCCCATGACACTAACCAGAGGAGATCTATTTAGGCAGTATTTGCTGCTGTGGCAAGAGTTGAAACAGTGGGTTGAAGGGACAATGGAGCAAGCTTCCTCAGCTGCACGGTATTTAGGGGTGTTGCAACTGGCGCGGTTTCTAGTGTTGATCTCTACTCTCCCAACTTCCTTCAATTGCCTAGGAAGATCAGACCATTGCCTCAATCTTCTAAAACTCTTGCATTGTGCATCCAATGTCAACCTCGCAAGATGTCATAAGCTCACTCCCTTCATGACTATAAAAGTGCTCCAGACTTGGGGTAACCCACCGATCAAGACAGCCAGGTTTAACATCACACTGGCTAATGGAATGAAAGTGAAGCCATTTGGTATGTTAAAGAACTGGCCAGTCAAGGTTGTAGGAGTCCAATTCTTGGTTGATTTTATAGTCATGAAGGGAGTAGACTATGACATCTTGCGAGGTTGACATTGGATGCACAATGCAAGAGTTTTAGAAGATTGAGGCAATGGTCTGATCTTCCTAGGCAATTGAAGGAAGCTGGGAGAGTAGAGATGGACACTTGGAAGACCGCACCAGTCGACCTAGATGCCATTGCCACTATGCTGAAGGGTGATGGGCATAATAAATAATCTTATGGGCAATTGACTAATATATCCCTTGTCCTGAGGACGAGCGGGACTGGATGCATATCCTTGCTATAATTGACTTGCTATTCTTGGACAATGAAGAATGATAGCAAGCTGCTAGGGCAGTTGGCAAGACTGATTCCACAAGGCATATTCCACGGTGGATTCCGTGAGGTTTTGCGGTGGATTCTATAAAATTTTATTACCGGGGCTCATACACAAAGTAGATTCTTTGTGTGAGAAGTCGATGGGGACGCCTATCCTTTTCGGGTGTTTTGTTAATTTTGTGTGTACATGGGTGATTCCGCAAAATACATATTTAAATTAATAAACGTTTATGAGTTTAGAGTGTGCACTCGTGATAAATTAAGATTAGGATTGATTTCTAACCAATTTATTTATGTAGCTGAATACTGCTAGGTATTCACTTTTATCGATTTAATTGTATTATTTTTCTAACAATTGTGAATGCTTCAGTTGATGTGTAGAGCAAGCAGTGGTGGCATTGGGAAGCATTCGAGGATAGTGTATATTCAAGTTATCGTCAATATTTTTGATGGGCGCGTATCTTATGTTGAGATATCGAGCTCCACTAGTGATATGCTAGGGTGACCGTTGTGCATTTATGTCACCAACTTATTAGTTGCAGATGCGATTGGTACACTGCCCATGAATAATAGCTAGATGACAGCTATCCTTATCTACTCTAGTTCGTGGCTCAGTTAGTATGCCACCTTAGTTAGTTGAGTTTGGTTTGAGACCCATATATAGGGTTCTTCTATTTCTTTGTACTAGAGTTCTTTTTGGCTTACACAACTAAGAAGAGGAAAACTGTTTTCAGCCTCCACCTTTGTATGTATTCCCCCATTGTGCAAGTGAGAAAGCTACAAGTGAGACTCCTTCCTTCTCTCCCACAATCTTGACATGGTATTAGAGCCTGGTTCATGGTAAGGAGCCCAAGAAAGCAAACCAAGTTTGCAGCGTTCTAGTAAGAGGACCAGTGTTGCTTTCATTTTTCGAGTTTGGGAGCAAGTCTCTGTAGGTAGCACAGCCGGAAAGTGCAAGAGTGCATTGTCTCGAATTGAGACGCCCTTTGTGGTGTAGCAAGAGGGCAGTGTATGCTGGGGGGAAAGGGCTTTGGCCCTTGGTTGCCCTGTTTTTTTGATTTGAGGCCATTTCGGGGCCTGTTTTGGAGGCCAAAGTTTTTCGCACGCACTCAAGAAAAGGCCTTGTTTTTTGCTTTGTGACCACTGTTCTACAGGTCGGTGAAAAGTTACCATAGAAATTGCATCGTATGCCTATGCACAGAGATATAGGAAGTTACAGAATCATCCTTGTTGCCTATTGATGCAAAATTGTCACTAGGAAGTGATTGTGTGGTCAAATACCACTTTTGTCAATTTTGCAAATTTTCCCTTGTGAGGCTGAAGCTATGTTTTTTGTAGTGACAAAATTTTTTGTAGTGTTCTGTAATGGCATCTGATTCTCTTTCACAGATTGTCACTGAAAAGCTTGACAAGAACAACTTCCAAGCATGGAAGTTTAGAATGACGAATTTCCTTATGGGAAAAGGATATTGAGAATTCGTTACAGGAAACGAAGAAGAACCAATTCTTCATGATGTTCCCAATCAACAACAAATGCAGGCATTTAAAGGATGGCATGAGAGAGCCAGAAAAGTTATGTACTGGCTGTCTATCAGTATTTCAGACTATATGATTGTGCATATTCAAGATGCAAGCACGCCAAAGGAGGCATGTGATACGTTGTAAAAAACGTATAGCACAAATACACAAGACAGGAAAATGCAGCTCAAGCAAGAGTTGCACAATGTGCAAAGAGAAAGTATGAGCATCGATGACTACCACATGAAGGTGAAAAAGATTGCAGATGCACTTGTTCCATTGGGTCGCCAGTGGAAGATGATGATTTAGTTTCTGTGACCTTGAATGGTCTAGGAAAGGATTATGTACAATTCCGAACATCCATTTCCGTCCATGAAAGATTTCCTAATTTTGAGGAGTTGATTGCTCTTCTAATTTCTAAGGAGCAGAGAAATGGTGGCGCATCTTCTTCAGGAGGAAATTCAAAAGAAGCTGTCTTCTACTCAAATACTGGAAGAGGTAGAGGCAAAGGTAGAGGAGGTCGATCTGGAGGCTGTGATAGAAATCAGAATATGCAACAAACTCAAGAAAATCAGTCCTATGGAGGAGGGCGTGGTAACTCTAGAGGTAGGGGGAGCCAAAGAGGTACGCTCATCCCGCTAATAATATTTTGAGAGTGTGAGGTCTTTTGGATTTTATGGGATGACTGAACAACACATGGACGATCTTATGGCTGAAGGTGATTTACTCGAACCAACGATGGAGCAAAAGTTGGATTTGATTATGATGCAGCTCGAAGAAGAACAAAGAGCTCGACAAGCTTTACAAGTTCAATTGGCCAATCTGCAACGATCTACCACCGACCAAGATGGATTGCAACTCGAAGATCTTATACGATGTACCATCGATGCAACACTTGAAGCCCAATCCATTCGCAAAGAAATAAAGATAAGTAAAAGAAACTTTAAATTTTGTACTTTCAATGGATCACGCGATGGAAAGACTGTACTTGCATTTATCAGTCAATTTGATGATTACTTCCATGAAGAAACATATGCTGAGAAAGACAAAATTAAACGTGTCACTAACCATTTAGTTGATCGAGCATCTATATGGTGGACTGTGGTCCGCAAGAGCGTTGATTGCCCTACTACATGGGAGTCTTTCCAAAAGAAATTTTTGCAAAATTTCGTTCCTCCTCAATTCCATGAAAAAGCCATCAAGCAATGGGATCTTCTACAACAAAGAGATTGTGAACCTATTTTCCAATACACTGAATGTTTCTGGAATGCCCTATTGCAACTACGCATGCTCGACGATGTACCTGAAGCGACTCACAAACACAAGTTTATGTCTGGCCTACTTGGACATTTCTATGCTGAAGTCAATATGCTCAAACCAACAACCCTTGAAGATGCAATTTCCTTGGCTCATGACAATGAAGACAAAATTCGAGGAAGAGACAAGCGACCACAACAATTTTCAACTAATAGTAACTATGGTTTCAAACAATTCAATTCAAATTTTTGAAGATTGAATCAAAGTCGTTTTCTTCCATCTTCATTCCGTAAGTCTTGGACACGACTACCTGCTTTGCCATCAAACACCAATCCAAACCCTAAGCCATCCTCACAGTCAAATCCCGACATTCCTAAACTTCCTACCATTACCAATAATGTATCTAAAGCGAAACCCATAGTTTGCTTACAAATGCCATCAATCTGGACATCTAGCATCCAATTGTCAATCGAAAAAGCCACCTGTCCATATCAATTATCTTGGCGCAATAGAAGAAGAAGAATGTGAGGAAATGCCTGACTTTACGGAAGATGATGACGACATTGGTACTACTTCAAATACTTTGCCAGGTATGCCAACTCCCAATTCTTTGTTAACAATGAAATGTTTTGTGCATGGTAAAGAAAAGACTATTTCGCATGATGATGGGAGCACACATGACTTTATTTCTGCAAAGTTAGTCAAAGAATTGAATTTACAAACTGTTTCTACACATTATCACATTAAAGCTGCATTCCTAGGAACGAGATATAATGGAACACAAGAGGTGCATAATTTAGAAATTAAAATTGGTGAATATATTGAACAAAGAAATTTTCTAGTTGTACCTTTGTAGTCTAGTGACATTATCTTAGGAATGCCTTGGCGTCATCAATATAATCCTAACATAGATTATTCTACGCATTCAATTAAAATTTATTTTCAAGGAAAACAAATAACATTGCATGGTATGCATGCTTCTAATAATTTTCCACTACTTACTCATACTCAAGCTAAACGTGCATTACATAAAAGTAGCAAATCTTATTTAATATGGGTGAATGAACTTCAAGCTAAAGAAAAACAAATGCATCTTAGGCATACACAATTTCTTGCCCAATTTCAAGATTGTTTTGCTACTGATTTATCACCTGGACTACCACCTTCACGACTTGAAGATCACAAAATAGATTTAATTCCTGGAACACAACCACCATGTAAAGCACCATATAGACATAACCAAATTGAACAGAAAGAAATTCAAAATCAAATAGAAGAATTGCTTAACAGAGGATTAATTAGACCTAGTAGTTCTCCATTTGGTGCACTTGTCTTATTAGCAAATAAGAAAAATAATACTTATCACATGTGCATTGATTATCGTGCCCTAAATAAAATTACTGTTAAGAATAGATATCCAATTCCTAGGGTAAATGATCTTATGGATAAACTACAAGGATCTGCCATATTTAGTAAGATAGATCTTAAATCTGGTTATCATCAAGTAATATTGGATAAATCTGATATATTCAAAACTGCATTTAGAACACAATTTGGACATTATAAATTTCTAGTTATGCCTTTCGGTTTAACTAATGCACTAGCTACATTTAGTCGTATGATGAATCACATATTTTTGAAACATTAGCATTGTGTCATAGTATTCTTTGATGATATATTAGTATTCAGTAAAAATGAAAATGAGCATTATGAACATTTGTCTTTAGTTTTTAAGTTGTTAAAAGACAATCAATTATATGCTAATCTAGAAAAGAGTGAATTCTTCCAAACAAAAATTGAATATCTAGGACATATTGTTTCATCAGAAGGTATTAAAGTTGACCCTAAAAAGATAGAAGCAATTTTAAATTGGCCCATACCCAAAAATGTGCATGAGTTACGTTCTTTTCTAGGTCTTGCTAGTTTTTACAGAAAGTTTGTGAGGAGTTTCTCATTACTTGCATTACCTTTGACAAAACTTTTAAAGAAGGGTATTGTGTATAACTGGTCTGACAACCAACAAAAATCCTTTGATTTATTGAAACATGCTTTAACTCATGCTCTTGTATTACAACTACCTGATTTCAATAGACCATTCTTTTTAGTAGTTACTAACTCTAGTGGATCTGGAATAGGAGTTGTCCTTATGCAAGATAATCATCCCATAGCCTACTCTAGCCTGTAAACTCAAACCATTTGAACTTAAATATTCTACATATGATAAGGAATTGCTAGCTGTAGTACAAGCCTACGTCATGGAAACATTATTTAATGGGATCTGAATTTATGATCAAAACTGACCAACAAAGCATTAGACATCTCCTTCGTCAACCACAAATATCTGACTGACACATTAAATGGGCTGCTTTTATTGAAAGTTTTCATCCCCTTATACAATATCAACCAGGAAAAGAGAATGTTGTAGTTGATGCTTTAAGTAGAAGACTGACAATTCATAATATTTGTGTCATATCGTTTGATTTCCTTATCCCTATGAAAGATACTTATCATCAAGATCTTACTTTTCAAGCTGATTGGAATAAACTAGTTGCAAATAATTGGATTCCTATTGATTCATTGTCTTACAATAATGGATTCATGTTTTATGAAAAAAGATTGTGTGTGCGACAGTTCCATTTCGATCATTTGTTTTGCATGAAATTCATTGTCCTCCATATCAAGGTCATAGAGGAATTATATCTACTTTGCGCACATTGACTGAAGATTTTTATTGGCCACATATGGACACTGATGTATCTAACTTTGTATCTGAATGTTTAGTTTGTCAATGAATTAAAAGACACCATGGTAAACAATATGGTTTACTAATGCCATTATCTATTCCATCACGACCATGGGAATAGATTTCAATGGATTTTATCACTGGTTTACCTAACACTAAAGCTAACCATGATATGATTTGGACTGTTGTAGACAGGTTTAGTAAACAAGCATATTTTATTCCATGCAAGAAAACTTTAACAGCATCTCAAGCTGCTCAATTGTTTTTGAAAACTGTTTTCACTAATCATGGTTTACCAAAAGTTATTATTTTTGATCGTGATTCTAGATTCTGTAATAATTTTTGGATTACTTTTTTTGCTAACTTAGGAACAAAGATTGATTTTTCATTTGCATTTCATCCTGAAACAAATGGTCAAATAGAAGCTACTAACAGTACTATTTTAGATCTTTTGCGTGCTTACACCATTTCAAAACCACACACATGGGATACACATCTACATTTACTTCAGTTTGCATATAATAATACACCACATACATCTACAAAGAAAGCACCATTTGAAGTTATTTATGAATATAGATTGCCTACACCTATTGCATCATTATCAAACAAAATTCAGACTACTGATGATATTGCTAACATGCATGTCACTATTTTTGATGAAGTTAAAGATATGAATGCTAAAGCCCAGCAATCATACACAAAACAAGCAAATAAGAAAAGATAAGATATGAATTTTAAAGTTGATGATTATGTTTGGTTACGCATAGAAAAACGTAGATTACAAAGTGTAGGTAAACATCCAGTTGTGAAATTAGCACCTAGATTTTATGGACTATTCAAGATCATACACAAAATCAATGACAATGCATTTAAACTAGAACTACCACAACATTGGAAAATCCACAACACCTTCCATATCAGTTTATTACGACCTTTTAGAGGCCAATCACCTGTACACGCTGTCTATGAAAACCCTCCTTTGCTAGATGATGAAACTGAAATCCTTGATCCTGAAACTATTGTAGATACTGACTTTATGACCACTAGATTGGCCATAGATATTCTAGATATTTGGTCAAGTTTAAAAACCATCCTGTTGAAGAGGCCCAATGGATGTACGCTAGAGACTTAAATGCTTTCCCCACTTTGTTAGCTCCACATTGAGCTAATAGCAATTGAGAACAATTGTTATCCCACCCCGGGGGTATGATGCTAGGAGGCATATTCCACGGTGGATTCCGTGAGGTTTTGCGGTGGATTCCATAAAATTTTATTACCAGGGCTCATACACAAAGTGGATTCTTTGTGCGAGAAGTCAATGGGGACGCCTATCCTTTTCGGGCATTTTGTTAATTTTGTGTGTACATGGGTGATTCCATAGCGGGTGATTCTGCAAAATACATATTTAAATTAATAAATGTTTATGAGTTTAGAGTGCGCACTCGTGATAAATTAAGATTAGGATTGATTTCTAACCAATTTATTTATGTAGTTGAAGACTGCTAGGTATTCACTTTTGTCGGTTTAATTGTATTATTTTTCTAACAATTGTGAATGCTTCAGTTGATGTGTAGAGCAAGCAATGGTGGCATTAGGAAGCATTGGAGGATAGCGTGTATTCAAGTTATCGTCAATATTTTTGATGGGCTCGTATCTTAGGCATGGCGCCTATATTTTGTCGTGATTATTTATCAAAGCACTTGATATTTATTTATTATTTTTGTATGCTCATGGACGCACGATTTAAATATTTTTATTGGACATTGTATTTGGGTACCGCTTGACTTCTTGGGCGCCCATTAGATTTAATTCTTTATTAGCACAAAAGCAAACTCAAAAGCTAAAGCATGCTATTTTGTAATTTGGCTATTATTTGAGCTTGAAGATGAATAATATATGAAATATATGCTTTGTGGAGCACTCACAAAAGGCATGGGGGGAGATTGCACCCAATTGATCTCTTGTTCATACCGTGCAAGCTTTCTACATTGATTTGTGTGCAAAAAGTAGAGTTCTTTTGTTATTGGGGACCTTCTGACGCTCACTACGCGCGCATACAGTGACCGATCTGTGCACCAAAGACCTGAGGAGCCAATCTGCATGATGGCTCAGAGTGAGCAAAAAAGACCCAATCCTATCATATTCCAAGTTTTGGACAACAAGCGAGAGCTCCATGAGATCTTAGAGCACCTAACCGATAAGTTAGCTAGCAATCCATCAGCAAACCTTAAACCAATTGAAGATCTCTTAAAAAAAACCTAAGTGGCAATGGGCCAAAGTGCATGAATTAAACTTGACGTACAATTGGGCCTTAGTCATCGATGAGAAGGATGAGACATATTAAGACTTAGAAAATGATGAGCAGTCGAACAAGGATAGCTCTAACAATGAATATGAGGACTATTGTTCCTTCAACAACGCAAGTGAAGGGGAAATTGATATGATAGAATACGAAAATGAGAGATATGTGATAAAGAAAATACAAGCAGACTCCAAACCACACAAGGGAAATGCCTTTAGAATAGAAAGAGGAGTCATGCACATGGATTGTAGTCACACCTGGTTGGAGCATGTAGGTGCAATAGACTTTGAGCAAGTAGGCCTAGCCCACAACCAAGTGCTACACCATTGCTTAAGATGGATTCACCATTGGAGCTATGACCGTTGGGAGAAAATCCCTCTTCTAGTAAAGACAAAGATTTTGATTCTGAATAGGAAGTAAGCTCAGATTGTGATCCTGAGATACCTTGACCTCCAAGACTAGATGCACCAAGGGGGACTTACCCGTCCACCTCAAGCGTCATAGACTAAAGGCGGGAAGAAGGAAGCAATCTAAGGACACCGTAAGACCTACCAAGGAGATTCACCAAGCTCAAGAAAGGCGATAGGGTAGTGATCTTGTTGGGGAGTCAAATGCCAGGGGCAAGCAAGCGAACCAATAGAAGGACCCACCAAGGTCAAGGAGGTCAATTTGGCTAGGGAGGGGGAGACATCTTGAACTATCTTTATAGCCGATGACCTGACCAAGGAAGAGAAAGCAAGTCTCATTGCTCTCTTGCAAGAGTATATAGACGTCTTTGCTTGGTCCCTGGAGAAACTCAAAGGGTAGATCTGAGTGTAGTGACTCATAATATACCCATGACACCCAATGCAATGCCGGAGACCATATCCCATGAATCCAAAGCATGCCCACATTGTAAATGAAGAAATTGATAAGCTAATGAGAGTATGATTCATCTACAAGATTTAGTATACAAACTAGGTCTCACCCATAGTCATCATACTAAAGAAGAACAAGAAGATCAGAGTGTGTGTCAACTATAAAAGGTAAATGTTGAAGAGAGATAGTTATCCATTGTTGTACACCAAGCACATGCTCGAGAGAGTGACCGGTAAAGAGGCCTATAGTTTCTTGGATGGCTTCTTAGGGTATAATTAGGTGCAAGTGCACCTTGACAACATGCACAAGATCGCCTTTGCAACTGGGTGGGGAGTCTTTGCCTATATAGTCATGTCCTTTGGGTTGGCTAACGTGCCAACTACCTTCCAGAGGCTCATGTGTGTTATATTCAAGGATACGCTTAGGAAAGAGTTAGAGGTTTTTGTCAATGATTTGTGTGTTCATTCCACTTGGAAGAAGCATGTAGATACACTTTGAGTTGTCTTTGAATGGTGTCGATTATATAATCTCTCACTAAACCCCTTAAAGTGCCAATTCTAGGTAAAGCATGGATGCATCCTAGGGCATGTGGTGTCAAAGAACGGCATTGCCAGCGACTTCTCAAAAGTTTGGATTATCATTGACCTTCCATCACCAACTAATTATAAGGGAGTGCATTGCTTCCTAGGCCATACGGGGTATTATCAATAGTTTGTGTTGAACTACACATTGATTGTTAGATCTCTATACAAGTTGATTATATTCGAATGGATCGAGGAATGCCAATGCGTGTATGAGGAGTTAAAAAAGGCTCTAACTACACCAATTCTATGAGCCCCAGACTGTCAAGATTGTGGGAGAGAAGGAATGAGTCTCACTTGTAGCTTTCTTGCTTGCACAATGGGGGAATACACACAGAGGTGAAGGCTAAAAACAATTTTCCTCTTCTTAGTTATGTAAGCCAAAAAGAACTCAAGTACAAGGAAATAGAAGAACCCTATATATGGGTCTCAAACCAAACTCAACTAACTAAGGTGGCATACTAACTGAGCCACGAACTAGAATAGATAAGGGTAGCTATCATGTAGCTATTATTCATGGGCGGTGTACCAACCGCATCTGCAACTGACACGTCGGTGACATAAATGCACAACGGTCACCCTGGCATATCACGAGTGGAGCTCGATATCTCAACACTCCCCCTCGAGCTCAATCCCAATTCCTGCACACCAAGCAGGTCTCTGAACTTGCGCAGCTTCTCTGCGCTCAATGTCTTCATGAATATGTCAGCTACCTGATCCTCTGTTCTGACATAAACTAGATCAATAAGACCTAGTAAAACCCTCTCCCGCACATAGTGATAATGCACCTCAATGTGCTTTGTTCTAGCATGATAGACTGGGTTATTTGCCAAGTATATACTACTCATGTTGTCACAATAAATGACAACTGACCCATCTGTAGGCTGATGCATATCATAAAGTAGCTTATGCAACCAAGCTACCTCACATGCAGCCATTGCTGCGCCCCTGTACTCAGCCTCTGTGCCGGATAAGGCAATTGTAGGCTGTTTCTTGCTGCTCCAAGTGACTGCAGCACTCCCAAAAGAGAACACATATCCACTGGTAGATCGTCTATCAGAAATGCTACCAGCCCAATCAGCATCAGTGTATCCATGCAACTGTATCTGAACCCAGTCTCATAAAATAGTCCATACTGCAATGTGGACTTCACATACCTGAGTATGCATCTAGCCGCATCCAAATGCGGTTTCCTTGGAGCCTGCATAAACTGACTTACCAATCCAACAGCATAGCTCAAATCTGGCCTGGTAATAGTCTTATAAATCAAGCTTCCTACTATGCGTCTGTACATAGTGGGGTCTTCTAGAAGCTCACCTGCATCTGCGCTCAGCTTCACATTCTGCTCCAAAGGAACTGAAATAGGCTTACAGCCTATCATCCCATATTTGGACAGCTGTATCCCACTTGGTGATCTAATCACCTCAATGCCCAAGAAATAACGCAGCTCTCCCAAATCCTTCATCTCAAACTTCTGCTTCAATAGCATTTTCACATGAAGGATATCTTCATCACTGTCACCTGTCATAATCAAATCATCAACATAAATGACAAGTAACATAATACCTTTCTCTGTTTTTCTCACATAAAGTGAGAAATTTGCCTTGGAAATCTGAAAGCCAATAGTGACAAGATACTGTCCTATCTTGTCAAACCATGCTCTAGGAATTGCTTCAAGCCATACAAGGCTTTCTTCAACCTGCAAACAAACTCAGGATGAACAGCATGCACATAACCTGGTGGCTGCTCCATATAGACCTCTTCTTGCAAATCACCATGCAAGAAGGCATTCTTTACATCCATCTGATGTAAAGACCATCCCTTTGATGCAGCCATAGCAATGACTGCTCTTACGGTTGCCATCCTTGCAACCGGACTGAATGTTTCTTCATAGTCAATGCCATATGTTTGTGCATACCCCTTGACTACTAATCTTGCCTTGTATCTGTTCACAGAACCATCTGCATTGTGCTTCACCTTATAAACCCACTTACAGCCAATTGCATTCTTATCTTTAGGCAAAGGTACCAATTCCCATGTAGCATTTGCTTCCAAGGCATCCATTTCTTCATCCATGGCTTCCTCCCATTTTTCTTTTCCCATGGCTTGCTCAAAAGAAGTGGGTTCTGGTTCCTATATCACTTTGACCATATATGCATAGTGAATGGCTGTAAATCCATCATATTTTAGCCTATCCACAGGATACCTAGCTCTCGTAGACCTGCGCAAAATAGGTTCACTCCCAGGTGCTCTGAAAACATCCCTGGTCTTCCTTACTCCAGGTGTAACAATAGAAGGAATACCCAACTCATCATCAATGCTCTGTTCTGAGCCACTGGATTCACCATCCACATAAGAGTGACCTGCATTCACATCAAACATGGGCTGATCAACCTTCTCTTTTCCTTTTCGTGATACGTGTTGAGATATCGAGCTCCACTCGTGATACGCCAGGGTGACCGTTGTATATTTATGTCACCGACTTGTCAGTTGCAGACGCGGTTGGTACACCGCCCATGAATAATAGCTACATGATAGCTATCCTTATCTACTCTAGTTCGTGGCTCAGTTAGTATGCCACCTTAGTTAGTTGAGTTTGGTTTGAGACCCATATATAGGGTTCTTCTATTTCTTTGTACTAGAGTTCTTTTGGCTTACACAACTAAGAAGAGGAAAACTGTTTTCAGCCTCCACCCTTGTGTGTCTTCCCCCGTTGTGCAAGCAAGAAAGCTTCAAGCGAGACTCCTTCCTTCTCTCCCACAATCTTGACATGGTATCAGAGCCTTGTTCGTGGTAAGGAGCTCAAGAAAGCAAGCCAAGCTCGCGGTGGTCTGGTAAGAGGAGCAGTGTTGCTTTCATTTCCTGTTTTGGGAGCAGATCTCTGCAGGTAGCACATCTGGAAATTGCAGGAGTGCATTGTCTCAGGTTGAGACGCCCTTCGCGGTGAAGCAAGAGGGCAGTATATGCTGTGGGAGAGGGCTTTAGCCCCTGGCGACCTTGTTTTTTTGATTTGAGGCCATTTCGGGGCCTGTTTTGCAGACGGAAGTTTTCTGCACGCACTCAGGAAAAGGCTCAGGTTTATGCTGTGCAGCCACTGTTCTACAGGTCGGTGAAAAGTTACTGTAGAAATTGCATCGTATGCTTGTGCGCAGAGACATTGGGAGTTTCAGAATTATCCTTGGTTCCTGTTTATGCAAAATCGTCACTAGGAAGTGATTGTGTGGTCAAATACCACTTTCGCCAGTTTTGCAGATTTGCCCTTGTGAGGGTGAAGCTGAGTTTTTGTAGTGACAGAATTTTTTGCAGCGTTCTGTAATGGCGTCTGACTCTCTTTCACAGATTGTAACTGAAAAGCTTGACAAGAACAACTTCCAGGCATGGAAGTTTAGAATGACGAATTTCCTTATGGGAAAAGGATATTGGGAATTTGTTGCAGGAAATGAAGAAGAACCAGTTCTTCCTGATGTTCCCAATCAACAGCAAATGCAGGCATTCAAAGCATGGCATGAGAGAGCCAGGAAAGTTATGTACTGGCTGTCAATCAGCATTTCAGACTCTATGATTGTGCATATTCAGGATGCAAGTACGCCAAAGGAGGCATGGGATACTTTGTCAAAAATGTACAGCACAAATACGCAAGCCAGGAAAATGCAGCTCAAGCAAGAGTTGCATAATGTGCAAAGAGAAAGTATGAGCATCAACGACTACCACATGAAGGTGAAGAAGATTGCAGATGCACTTGCTTCCATTGGGTCGCCAGTGGAAGATGATGATTTAGTTTCTGTGACCTTGAATGGTCTAGGAAAGGATTATGCACAGTTTCGGACATCCATTTCAGTTCGTGAAAGATTTCCTGATTTTGAGGAGCTGATTGCTCTTCTAATTTCTGAGGAGCAAAGAAATGGTGGTGCATCTTCTTCAGGAGGAACTTCAAAAGAAGCTGTCTTCTACTCAAATGCTGGAAGAGGTAGAGGCAGAGGTAGAGGAGGCCGATTTGGAGGCCGTGGTAGAAATCAGAATATGCAGCAAACTCAAGAAAACCAGTCCTATGGAGGAGGACGTGGTAACTCTAGAGGCAGGGGGAGCCAAAGAGGTCGTGGTGGATGGCAAAGAGGCCAAAATGCAAACAGTAATGTTGAATGCTACTACTGTGGTAAAATGGGTCATATGGCTAAAGACTGCTATAAAAAGCAGAATGACATCATGAATGGAAAACTGCAACAAGGGAATTATGCATCTTCTAGTAGACAGGGTGATGACAGAAATGAGCATTTGTTCTTGGTGCAGCACATGAACAATTCTATGACAAGTGCAGAAGAAAGCAATGATGTATGGTATGTTGACTCAGGTGCATCAAACCACATGACAGGTCATGCAGAATGGATGGAGGATGCAAGGAAAATGGAAAAACCAGGATTTGTGGAGACTGGTGATGATACTGCACATCCTATTGTGCAGATTGGAAAAATTCCCTTGTCTATGCAGGGTGGGAAAAAGAAATACCTGTCCGATGTATTTCATGTCCCGAATATTACCAAGAATCTGGTTTTAGTTGGTCAAATGGTTGAACAGGGCTTGCAGGTCAGATTTAATCCTCATGGATGCTTTGTTGAGGATATGAAAAATAAAGGTCGCTTGATAGCAAAAGGAAAGAAGAAGGGCAGAATGTTTACATTGGATGCAGACATGTCTGAATTGAGTGCAGCAATGTTTGCACATGGGACCGGTGTAGTTGCAGATATTGATATCTGGCATAAACGCATTGGTCATGTTAATGTACAGCGACTTAAATCAATGCAGGCCCAAAATATTGTTGTAGGATTGCCCAAATTCAAGGTTGCAGAAATGCATAAGGTATGTGAAGCCTGTCAGTTTGGAAAACAGGCAAGGAAACCATTTCCTAGACATGTTCAAGAGAGTGAGAAGCCATTGGAATTAATTCACTCTGATGTGTGGACAACTAAAGCTGCATCTCTTGGAGGCTGTCATTATTTTGTCAGTTTTATTGATGACTATAGCAGAAAAGTTTGGGTGTATTTTATGAAAAAGAAAAGTGAAGTTTTTGGGCATTTCAAAACTCTTAAAGCTATGGTTGAAAAAGAAACAGGCTTGCAGATAAAATGCCTAAGGTCAGATGGAGGGGGAGAGTACCTCTCAAATGAGTTTGCAAAGTTCTTGCAGGAGCATGGCATAAAGCAGCAATATTCATGCAGTTATACCCCACAACAAAATGGAATTGCAGAAAGGAAAAACAGGCATATTGGAGAGGTATCTCGTGCCATGCTCAATGAAAAAGACTTGCCAGATTTTTATTGGGCTGAAGCAGTTGCTACAGCAGTCTACATAATGAACAGGACTCCCACTGCAGCAATACATGGAATGACTCCAGAGGAGAGGTATACTGGTAGGAAACCAGATATTTCTCATTTGAAAATTTTTGGTTGCATTGCCTATGTACATGTGCCAGATGAGCTGAGATCCAAGTTGGATCCAAAAGCTGAGAAGTGCATCTTTATTGGTTACTCTCTGCAGCAAAAAGGGTATAGATGCTATAACCCTTCTACTCGTAAGTTTATAGTGAGCAGAGATGTTGTTTTTGATGAGATGAGTAGCTGGTATAAACCAGTAAATGTGATTGATGATGAAGATGCACAAAATGGTAATGCTACACAGAATTCACAGCAGCAGTCACAAAATATTAGTGGACCTGGAGCGTCCTCTAGCAGTGGTTCACATTCTTCGCCATGGACAGGCAGATTGAGATCAGGAGAATCTTCTCAAAGCAATGCAGATAGTGGTATGCAGGTATCACGAAAAGGAAAAGAGAAGGTTGATCAGCCCATGTTTGATGTGAATGCAGGTCACTCTTATGTGGATGGTGAATCCAGTGGCTCAGAACAGAGCATTGATGATGAGTTGGGTATTCCTTCTATTGTTACACCTGGAGTAAGGAAGACCAGGGATGTTTTGAGAGCACCTGGGAGTGAACCTACTTTGCGCAGGTCTACAAGAGCTAGGTATCTTGTGGATAGGCTGAAATATGATGGATTTACAGCCATTCACTATGCATATATGGTCAAAGTGATACAGGAACCAGAACCCACATCTTTTGAGCAAGCCATGGGAAAAGAAAAATGGGAGAAAGCCATGGATGAAGAAATGGATGCCTTGGAAGCAAATGCTACATGGGAATTGGTACCTTTGCCTAAAGGTAAAAATGCAATTGGCTGTAAGTGGGTTTATAAGGTGAAACACAATGCAGATGGTTCTGTGAACCGATACAAGGCAAGATTAGTAGTCAAGGGGTATGCACAAACATATGGAATTGACTATGAAGAAACATTCAGTCCGGTTGCAAGGATGGCAACCGTAAGAGCAGTCATTGCTATGGCTGCATCAAAGGGATGGTCTTTACATCAGATGGATGTAAAGAATGCCTTCTTGCATGGTGATTTGCAAGAAGAGGTCTATATGGAGCAGCCACCAGGTTATGTGCATGCTGTTCATCCTGAGTTTGTTTGCAGGTTGAAGAAATCTTTGTATGGTTTGAAGCAAGCACCTAGAGCATGGTCTGACAAGATAGGATAGTATCTTGTCACTATTGGCTTTCAGATTTCCAAGGCAGATTTCTCACTTTATGTGAGAAAAACAGAGAAAGGTATTATGCTGCTTGTCATTTATGTTGATGATTTGATTATGACAGGTGACAGTGATGAAGATATCCTTCATGTGAAAATGCTATTGAAGCAGAAGTTTGAGATGAAGGATTTGGGAGAGCTGCGTTATTTCTTGGGCATTGAGGTGATTAGATCACCAAGTGGGATACAGCTCTTGCAGAGGCAGTATGGATTGGACATGTTGTCCAAATATGGGATGACAGGCTGTAAGCCTATTTCAGTTCCTTTGGAGCAGAATGTGAAGTTGAGCACAGATGCCGGTGAGCTTCTAGAAGACCCTACTATGTACAGACGCATAGTAGGAAGTTTGATTTATATGACTATTACCAGGCCAGATTTGAGCTATGCTGTTGGATTGGTAAGTTAGTTTATGCAGGCTCCAAGGAAACCACATTTGGATGCGGCTAGACGCATACTTAGGTATGTGAAGTCCACATTGCAGTATGGACTATTTTATGAGACTGGGGTTCAGATACAGTTGCATGGATACACTGATGCTGATTGGGCTGGTAGTATTTCTGATAGACGATCTACCAGTGGATATGTATTCTCTTTTGGGAGTGCTGCAGTCACTTGGAGCAGCAAGAAACAGCCTACAGTTGCCTTGTCGAGCACAGAGGCTGAGTACAGGGGTGCAGCAATGGCTGCATGTGAGGTAGCTTGGTTGCATAAGCTACTTTATGATATGCATCAGTCTACAGATGGGCCAGTTGTCATTTATTGTGACAACATGAGTAGTATACACTTGGCAAATAACCCAGTCTATCATGCTAGAACAAAGCACATTGAGGTGCATTATCACTATGTGCGAGAGAGGGTTTTACTAGGTCTTATTGATCTAGTTTATGTCAGCACAGAGGATCAGGTAGCTGACATATTCACGAAGGAATTGGGCGCAGAGAAGCTGCGCAAGTTCAGAGACCTGCTTGGTGTGCAGGAATTGGGATTGAGCTCGAGGGGGAGTGTTGAGATATCGAGCTCCACTCGTGATACGCCAGGGTGACCGTTGTATATTTATGTCACCGACTTGTTAGTTGCAGACGCGGTTGGTACACCGCCCATGAATAATAGCTACATGATAGCTATCCTTATCTACTCTAGTTCGTGGCTCAGTTAGTATGCCACCTTAGTTAGTTGAGTTTGGTTTGAGACCCATATATAGGGTTCTTCTATTTCTTTGTACTAGAGTTCTTTTGGCTTACACAACTAAGAAGAGGAAAACTGTTTTCAGCCTCCACCCTTGTGTGTCTTCCCCCATTGTGCAAGCAAGAAAGCTTCAAGCGAGACTCCTTCCTTCTCTCCCACAATCTTGACAATACGTGCATACCACTATCTACATTGCTTTGAGAAGATTCTCTTGATCTCAATCTGCCTGTCCATGGCGAAGAATGTGAACCACTGCTAGAGGACGCTCCAGGTCCACTAATATTTTGTGACTGCTGCTGTGAATTCTGTGCAGCATTACCATTTTGTGCATCTACATCATCAATCACATTTACTGGTTTATACCAGCTACTCATCTCATAAAAAACAACATCTCTGCTCACTGTAGACTTACGAGTAGAAGGGTTATAGCATCTATACCCTTTTTGCTGTAGAGAGTAACCAATAAAGATGCACTTCTCAGCTTTTGGATCCAACTTGGATCTCAACTCATCTGGCACATGTACATAGGCAATGCAACCAAAAAATTTCAAATGAGAAATATCTGGTTTTCTACCAGTATACCTCTCCTCTGGAGTCATCCCATGTATTGCTGCAGTGGGAGTCTTGTTCATTATATAGACTGCTGTAGCAACTGCTTCAGCCCAGTAAAAATCTGGCAAGTCTTTTTCGTTGAGCATGGCATGAGATACCTCTCCAATATGCCTGTTTTTCCTTTTTGCAATTCCATTTTGTTGTGGGATATGACTGCATGAATATTGCTACTTTATGCCATGCTCCTGCAGGAACCTTGCAAACTCATTTGAGAGGTACTCTCCCCCTCCATCTGACCTTAGGCATTTTATTTGTAGGCCTGTTTCTTTTTCAACCATAGCTTTAAGAGTTTTGAAATGCCCAAAAACTTCACTTTTCTTTTTCATAAAATACACCCAAACTTTTCTGCTATAATCATCAATAAAACTGACAAAATAATGATAGGCTCCAAGAGATGCAGCTTTAGTAGTCCACACATCAGAGTGGATTAATTCCAATGGCTTCTTACTCTCTTGAACATGTCTAGGAAATGGTTTCCTTGCCTGCTTTCCAAACTGATAGGCTTCACATACCTTATGCATTTCTACAACCTTGAATTTAGGCAATCTTGCAACAATATTTTGGGCCTGCATTGATTTAAGTTGCTGTACATTAACATGACCAATGAGTTTATGCCAGATATCAATATCTGCAACTACACCGGTCCCATGTGCAAACATTGTTGCACTTAATTCAGGCATGTCTCCATCCAATGTAAACATTTTGTCCTTCTTCTTTCCTTTTGCTATCAAGCGACATTTATTTTTCATATCCTCAACAAAGCATCCATGAGGATTAAATCTGATCTGCAAGCCCTGCTCAACCATTTGACCAACAGAAACCAGATTCTTGGTGATATTCGGGACATGAAATACATCGGACAGGTATTTCTTTTTCCCATCCTGCATAGACAAAGGAATTTTTCCAATCTGCACAATAGGATGTGCAGTATCATCACCAGTCTCCACAAATCCTGATTTTTCCATTTTCCTTGCATCCTCCATCCATTCTGCATGACCTGTCATGTGGTTTGATGCACCTGAGTCAACATACCATACATCATTGCTTTCTTCTGCACTTATCATAGAATTGTTTATGTGCTGCACCATAAACAAATGCTCATTTCTGTCATCACCCTGTCTACTAGAAGATGCATAATTCCCTTGTTGCAGTTTTCCATTCATGATGTCATTCTGCTTTTTATAGCAGTCTTTAGCCATATGACCCATTTTACCACAGTAGTAGCATTCAACATTACTGTTTGCATTTTGGCCTCTTTGCCATCCACCACAACCTCTTTGGCTCCCCCTGCCTCTAGAGTTACCACGTCCTCCTCCATAGGATTGGTTTTCTTGAGTTTGCTGCATATTCTGATTTCTACCACGGCCTCCAAATCGGCCTCCTCTACCTCTGCCTCTACCTCTTCCAGCATTTAAGTAGAAGACAGCTTCTTTTGAAGTTCCTCCTGAAGAAGATGCACCACCATTTCTCTGCTCCTCAAAAATTAGAAGAGCAAACAACTCCTCAAAATCAGGAAATCTTTCACGAACTGAAATGGATGTCCGAAACTGTGCATAATCCTTTCCTAGACCATTCAAGGTCATAGAAACTAAATCATCATCTTCCACTGGCGACCCAATGGAAGCAAGTGCATCTGCAATCTTCTTCACCTTCATGCGGTAGTCATTGATGCTCATATTTTCTCTTTGCACATTATGCAACTCTTGCTTGAGCTGCATTTTCCTGGCTTGAGTATTTGTGCTATACATTTTTGACAAAGTATCCCATGCCTCCTTTGGCGTACTTGCATCCTGAATATGCACAATCATAGAGTCTGAAATACTGATAGACAGCCGGTACATAACTTTTCTGGCTCTCTCATACCATGCTTTAAATGCTTGCGTTTGCTGTTGATTGGGAACATCAGGAAGAACTGGTTCTTCTTCATTTCTTGCAACAAATTTCCAATATCCTTTTCCCATAAGGAAATTCGTCATTCTAAACTTCCATGCTTGGAAGTTGTTCTTGTCAAGCTTTTCAGTGACAATCTGTGAAAGAGAATAATATGCCATTACAGAACACTGCAAGAAATTCTGTCATTGCAAAGAACACAGCTTCAGCCTCACAAGGGCAAATCTGCAAAACTGACGAAAGTGGTATTTAACCACACAGTCACTTCCTAGTGACGATTTTGCATCAATAGGCAATAGGGATGATTCTATAACTCCCAATGTCTCTGCGCACAGGTATACGATGCAATTTCTACAGTAACTTTTCACTGACTTGTAGAACAGTGGTCGCACAGCATAAAATTGGGCCTTTTCTTGAGTGCATGCCGAAAACTTCCGCCTCCAAAACAGGCCCCGAAATGGCCTCAAATAAAAAAAACAGGTTCGCCATGGGCTAAAGCCCTCTCCCCAGCATATACTGCCCTCTTGCTTCACCGCGAAGGGCGTCTCAACCTGAGACAATGCACTCTTGCAATTTCCGGCTGTGCTACCTCTGCAGAGATCTGCTCCCAAAACAGAAAATGAAAGCAACACTGCTCCTCTTACCAAAACACCGCGAGCTTGGCTTGCTTTCTTGAGCTCCTTACCACGAACAAGGCTCTGATACCATGTCAAGATTGTGGGAGAGAAGGAAGGAGTCTCACTTGTAGCTTTCTTGCTTTCACAATGGGGGAATACACACAGAGGTGGAGGCTGAAAACAGTTTTCCTCTTCTTAGTTATGTAAGCCAAAAAGAACTCAAGTACAAGGAAATAGAAGAACCCTATATATGGGTCTCAAACCAAACTCAACTAACTAAGGTGGCATACTAACTGAGCCACGAACTAGAATAGATAAGGGTAGCTATCATGTAGCTATTATTCATGGGCGGTGTACCAACCGCATCTGCAACTGACACGTCGGTGACATAAATGCACAATGGTCACCCTAGCATATCACGAGTGGAGCTCGATATCTCAACACAGACTGGACAATCACTTTTCATGTTCACATTGACGTTTCTAAGTTTGCTGTAGGAGTGGTGTTGCGATAGCTTGGTAAACACAACTTAGACTATCCTGTGAGCTTTGCTAGCAGACAACTCACATATATGAAAATGAATTATTTGACAATGGAGAGAGAAGATTTATCCATGGTGTTTGCTGTAAAGAAGTTTCAGCATTATCTTTTGGCTATGCCTTTTAACTTCTTGGTTGACCACCCATCAAGCCCTGCTTTACCTTGTTAATAAACCGTGCACTACAGGATGCATAGCCCGATGGTTACTTATGCTTTTAGAATTTGACTTCTCTATGGTTGTGCATAAAGGAAAGTAGCATTATATGGCTAACCATATGTCTCTCATCCCCACGAGAGAAGCCGATGGACAAGGCATTGTAGACAAACCACTTGATGCCCATCTACTTAGCTTGTCCATCGCAAAATATTTGTTTAGAGTTGATTTGACACCTTATTGTGCAGATGACATAGTCTAGGTTCTTGAGCACGGACTCCCTGAATGACCAATAGAAAAAGCCCAATTTAGGCGAACCATTCTCAAAGTCCAACCTTATCAGTTGATAGCAAGCCAACTCTATCAGCTAGGGCAACACGGATTGCTGCGTAGATGTGTATGCAAGCATGAAATGCACGATGTGCTTGCAGAGGCATATGACAGAATAGTAGGAGGGCATTTCAGTAAAGGCACAACAAAGCCCATAAGGTGTTGTAGTCTCAGCTATGATGGCCTACTCATTTTTGAGATGCAGTACGATTCGTAAAGCACTGTGATGAGTGCCAGAGGACCAAGGTATTAGTATGCAAGGACAAAATGGAGTTGAGTCCAATCATTGCAAAGGAAATCATTCGAGAAATGGAGAATCAACTTCATTGGGCTAATCAATCCCGTAGAAGAATTGAAGTAGAAATGGAGAATCAACTTCATACTAGTAAATGTCATGAGCAAGATAGTCTCTGCTTCACGCAGTGAATGGGATGAAAAACTCATGGTTGCCTTATGGGTCTACCACATAGCTTACAAAATTGCAATGGGACATACTCTCTTTAGGTTGACCTACGGGACTGAAGAAATTCTACTTGTAGAGTTCTTTGTTCCTAGCCTGAGAATTGCTCATCAAGAGAGATGGGATGGAAAGGAGGCATGGATAGAGTGCCTAGTTGAGCTAGAATGCCTATCAAAAACTCAACTTCTAGCCACCCACATGCTAATATGCGAGAAGGAAAGACACAAAAGCTGGTTTGACAAGTATGTCAAGTAGTGCAATTTCGAACAGGGAGACTTGGTACTGCTATACTCAGTAAAAAGATGAAGTTTAGAGGGCTAGGGCCTTTTTGAGTTCACACCATCAGTCAAACTCGCAATGTGGAACTTGGAACCCTAGAGGGTGAGGGCATAGGATTTTTCAATGCTAGCCACATAAAGAAGTACTATCCTCCCACACATCCAATGTACGAGTCACCAATGTGGGAATCCCTTGTCAATGTGTGAGTGGCCACTATCACAGAGATTGATGATGAGGATGAGGAGGTAGTAGAACTAGTCCACCTAAGCATAACGATCACTGCCAAGCAAACACACACCTTCAATGCATTGATTGATGAGGGAGCTGACTTTAATGTCTTAACTCATGATCATTGGACTCACATTGGCAGGCCGCAATTGGCACCCACCAATGCCAAACTCAGCCCATATGGGGGCTGATCATATGCACTCTTGGGAAAGTACAAGGTTGTAGTCTCTATTGAGTCTAAAAGCATGCCAATGATATTTTATGTGTTGCCAAACACCAAGGATACATGTACGGAATCACAATTAGGATGCACATTTAAAAAGCAAGCTCATTGCAACGTCGACTATGAGTCCTAGCATATTCACCTCACCATAGGCAACGTACCTATAGTTACCACTTTCAGCAAGGGTTGCGTGACTCCAGTGAAGTTTGCAAAGCCATCGATAGCGAAAACCATCTCCAATGTACGTATAGTTACTGCTTTCAGCAAGGGTTGCACGACTCCAACGAATTTTGCAAAGCCACCGGTAGCGAAACCCACCACCAAGTCTAAGGAGGGGGTTGTGACTCGCCACTACCTGCCAACCCTAAAGACATGCAAATTGCTGGAGCCAAAACTATGACCCTTGAACCAAGGTTTCAATGGATACCTAAACATCAAAATCCGCCATCTAGGAGCACACATCATTGGCCCACAAAGCTAGAGTCCATAGTCGATGCCTAGGAGGCCAAGACACAACCATAAAGATCGATGTATGGTCAAGCCATGAGTGGGTCCGCAAGACCTTCTTGCAAGCCCAAGGCTACTATGAGGGCAATGCTTGGATTTGGATAGGTAAAGCCAAAATGGCCAAAGGCCCTACTCAAATGCCACCCTCAAGCTTGATTACATGAACCATTAAAACAGATTAGGCACTCAGGCCACAAGAGACTCAATCTGCTAAATCCAGGGAACCTCTGAAGCCTAGCCTTGCAAAATCTAAGGCAATCTATAGGCCAAAATCGTAGCCCACTACTAACAAATTGTCTCAACTTGGGCCTATTGGTGTCCCTCAACCCTCAAAAATACCATTAGTAGCCGCAGCCCAACCTATTGAACAAGAGACCAAGCCACAATTGCAGAAGCAACTAGAGCCACAACAATTAGCTGTGATGAACTCTCTAGTTCAGTCAAGCCCCAGCCACATGCATGCCTTAGATCCTCTCATGAGTGGAGATCAATTCTAACCTTGGCTATGGACTTTGTTGAGAACACGGGGGATGACTTGGTTGCTTACCTTAGACGCTTAGATGCCACCTTTTGGTTGCTTGCTAAAAGCTATGACCACTTGGACTTAGACCTTTTGGAAGAGCCTTGAGCGGTGCATATGCTACCTTGCTCATGGGAAGAATCCAAATTTGTATTTGTTAAGGTTGCTGAAGCAGCTGAGGAGTTAATCACCACCAAGATTTTCCGTGAGCAAGCACAGAAATGACACCTCATCACGTCATATGACAAGTGCACTGCCTATGCTATTAACCAAGAAATTGAAGAGATGAAGCAGCTTGTTGACAATGCCTCTTCTTCTTGAGGAAATGGTACACTCTCAAACTTCAATGGGAGTTTGAGGGCTATCAAATCATGACTAATGTTGAACAGAGACATGCTATCAAAACCTCAGAGTATGACCCCACTTAGATAGCTCCAACCTCCTACATGGTTTTGACAACAATTCGTAACAAACCCCCAGAAGAGCACCTCCTGACCCATTTGTCTTTAGATCATATCCTAACTGAGGAGGAGTTACACATTGCTAGCCAAATTGACTCCAGTGACTTTCGAATGGATGTCCTTACCTACATCACTCACGTAGGCATTCGCCCTATTGACATGGACCACTATGCTAAAATGGAATATAATCCAAACTTCTATGCTTGGCTCATGCAAAAGTGAAGCACCATGGACAAGCACTGAATGCCCTTAACCCTTTAACCTCTAATCCTAGGAAGGATCATTCTCATTCTCAAGGGGGGAGGGGGTAAGGTGAAATCAAAATGTAAAATTAAATAAGTAATGTGAATAAAGCACGCAAGGAAAACTTAAAAGCCTCAATCAATGCCCAAAATAGATGAAAAATTAATTTGTAAATTGAGAAGAAATGTCATGAAATCTTGGAATGAAGGGATTGCTTGAAGGTAAAGTCTACTAATGTGCTTAAGCATCTCAAGTAAAAAAAGCATGAAGTCTTTTCTTTTGCGAGTAATTCTTTTGAAAAGAACTAATGGTAAATATGGCTTCGAGACAGGAAACCGTCATGGCATGCCAAGAAAAGACTAGCAGATTGCCTTTCGAGGAACATGTGAAATACAACCTCTTGGTGGAGACGAGGGCTTTCAATTAGTTTAAATTCAAGCATATCTTCAACCTAGAGGATGTAGCCATCAAAGAACGGGCTGTGAAGCAGATTATTGAGTAGTGAAATCTGTAGAAATACATGGAAGCAGTGGGCCAAGGGGTGGATTACATCCATTGCACAGAGTTCTTACAAACTTTTCACAGGAACCGTGGCACCATGACCATGCGAGAGGGAGAAGAAACTCGTTGAGTGCAGATTGAATTGACCCCAGAGTTGCTAGAGAGAGCAGTGGGCCTAGCAAATAAAGTGGAGAGAAAGCCAAAGAGAGATGTATATGCCATGCTGGGGATGGACAAGGTAAAGGTCCACACCAACGATGGCATTAGCTTGGCGGATGCTGGGGATGGATAAGGTAAAGGTCCACACCAATGATGGCATTAGCTTGGTGGATATGTCGGATCTCGAAATCCAACACCAAGCCAAGATGGTGCATGCATTGTTCTCTAGTCAAATGTATAACAAAATCATGAGCTGCATTAATGTTCCCTTGCTAGAGAGCATTGCAGCATGGTCATTGAATGAGGTGAACCTCAACGGTTTTGTGAGAAAGACCATTAAGACCTCAACAAAGGCTTTGTAGGAGGACAACCCGCAATAGGAGAGTCCCCTGCCACCAAGGCTAAAATGAAAGCTTCATCTTCAAAGGCCTCAACCATTGGATTCAGTGGGGTCCTTACCACCATCATCAGAGAAGCCTTGGGGCAAGAGTAGGGAGGAGGAGAAGGAGTTGATGAGACACCAAGTAGGTCGCCACCTCACCATGAACAAGAGGCACAATCCAATGAAAGGATGATGAGTGAGGATAAAGAGGACATGGAATAGGAAGAGCAGTCTAGCCATGGAGACGCTAAGAAGATGAAAAAGAAAATTACACAAGAAAAGCAAGAAGAGGAGAGGAGGAAAAAAGAAAAAGCAGACTTACAGGGATTCCAAAAAGGCCGAGGAGGAAAGAAAGAGAAATCATGAAGAGGAGGAGGAGGAGTTGAGAAGAAAGGAGGAGGAAGACATAGCCCTTGCAACATGCAGATCCATTGAGCAGCGGTCCAGGCAGGACGAGTCAGAGCCCATGAGCCCACTTAGAGATGAAGGGTTGAGCTCAAGTGCCCATGTGTCAGAACTCGTACCATTTGCAATGTAAGAAGGCAATGTAAAGTCCCTAATCATCCCCATTCCTACTCTGCTGGAACCCGCCACTACCACCACCACCACCATGTCCACACCTAGTTCTATGACCTGGGTGGATACCAACAACCTAATGGCCTCAATCCAATACTTTGTGGATAAGGAAATGAGCCAAGGACAAGAGAAGGGACTCTTTGGCAGAAGGGACCAAAAGACCTGACATCCAATAGTAGATGTCGAGTCTAGACAAGACCTGAATAAGCCAAAGGTGGCAACCTCTACAACCTCCATCCCCGCAACATAGATGCCACCTGCAGAGTACGATGAAAATGGCAAGGAGCTTCTCTCTCAACTAGAGAAATCCAAGGAAGAAGTGGCAGAGCTAGAAGTAGAAAAGGAGGCCATGGCTGGATTTCAGTTGGAGAAAACCTGCCAAATAGCCATGGCGCAAAGGGAGATCGGTGAGCTCAAAGAATAGTTGGCAAGCTAAAGGCGAAGTAGAAGCCGAATGGCAGGCAAGACTGGACGAAGAAACCGAAGCCATAGTTTTCTTGTGAAGACACAATGAAGAGATTGTAGGGTTGTATGAGCACTTGCAAGCATAAATGGAGAAGATCACTAAAGCCACGGAGGAACTAGAGGCATTGAGGGAGGAAAGAGCATGCATATACGAAAAAACAAGTGGAGAAATTGACACAAGAGGCAGCCTCAACATAGAATGAAAAGAGAAATGAAAGAGCAAGAATAGAGGTTGACAATGCTAGCCCAAAGGTAAGGGGAAAGCCTTGAGGAGATGAAAAAAAAGGTAGATGAATGGGCATCGCATAATGAAAGATGAGTCAAAGTCTTGGCATGCCATCTGGCTTAGGTTGAAAAAGATAAGGTACTAGCTGAAAGCCGAGCAGAGGCTGCCCAAGTGGGCTTTAAAACCCAACAATGTGCCTTCCTCAATGCACTACTTAATGTCACCCAAACAAAGGAAAGGGAGGCTATTGAAATTGTTAAGAAAAAGCTATAGATTGCATGCAGGGCCTTGAGAGCAGGCCTACAAATGCCACCACAACCTGTGGGAGGAGTCAGCTTAACCCTGGAAGAGCAACAAAGATACCTACCATTGGTAGGCCTGATCCCACAGAAAATAGATGCAATCGGATTTGTGGAAGTAGTCCAATAGGAAATCTAGCAAGGAATAAGACTGGCCCAAGCTTTAAGTTGGGGCTCCATGAAGAAGAGATAGCCCTAGAGCCTCCTTCCCCACCATGACCAAAAGACAAAAAACAAGCAAACACATCATCCAAAGAAAGAAGGGCCTCACTTAAGGAAAAAATAAAATAGATGGTGGAGGAAGCAAGGAGAAGGTTAATGCCAGCCGGTGTACAAGTGTCACTCGTGCCGATTCTACCAAGCTAGGATACTTTCCCAGCAAGCTTCCACACTGATTTGGTGATCCAGGAACAACATGAAACTTTCATAAAAACCTTCAACCTGAACTTCTAGTTCCCAACTAATTTGCGCAGGGTTCTACGATCAAGGTGGTGGAAGAAGTAATCAATATTGGAAGCATGCTTGGGGAAAATAAGCTTGTGGAGAGAGAACAAAACCCCACCCTTTGGGGCACAGAGAATGAAAAATTTTAGCAAAATAAGGGTTTTGAGGTCCCAAGATTAGTGCCAAGCTATGAGTGCCAGCCTACATGAAGAAGGCATCTCTGTGATGTAAACATGGACACTTGGGTGGCTTTCTGCAACACCGTTCCATATTTGAATGCAAGAACCCGACATTCATGCCATATCCCCAAAGAATGGGAGTGGATTTTTATCCCAATGTCCACGGCCGATATATGACTTCCTCGTGATCTACAACGCGAACTATGCTAAGCGTCGAAGGAGGCCCTCATATTCACCCTAGAAAATCTATATGATTCTATAGTCCGTTTTGTAGATGAATTCTCATCGTGCCCCGACCCTACATTCATTACTACCTATAATTACGTTAGGCTACTTAGAATACTGCTTAGGCCAAATCCCACTCCAGAAGAATGCAACCTTCCACCCCTATGATCCCAACACCATAAATAGATGCACCATGGCTTCGATTGATAATACACGTTGCTCTTCTCCCTTTGTTTTTTCAAATCCCTTCTAGAAGATATGAATGATAGCCGCTTTACATGTTGCAATCATCCATTTCTCTCTACCACCACTCTGTAAGTCCGCCTAAACCTCAAAGGGTACTTCCAGAGCTGGAAATTCTTGAATAAGTCTCTTAGGCCCCCTTCTCCACCCCACTCAAACAACAAAGCTTAGCTCTCCTCCTGCCTATGTAATTTTAAAAAAAAGAGAGAAGAAGAAGAAGAAGAAAATAAAAGAAAATGAATGAGGAAGAGAAAGAAATAGATGAATTTATCTCAAGGGAATTTGTCTGTCCTTTTAAATCATTGAACCTTCATCAACTCAAAATCGCAAGTGTCTTGGAACTAGCACTCGTCTAGGAGAGGGATCATATTATGTGACAATGTCACCATGAAGATGAAACAATGCAAAGGCAAACTGAGGTAGCCCTAGTCAAAAAGTGAATAAAGAAGTTCATTTGAAACAGTGCAAGAGAAGGCAAGCTCAGAGATAAAGGGAGCTCCAACTACTTTGGCAAGGTCCTCTCAAGGATGAGGGAGGTCCTGTCAAGGATGAAAGATGCTCTCCTTAGGATGGAGGTACACATTGGATATTATAGCAAGGCTCTCTCAAGGATGAGGGAAAACCTTTGAACGCTCTTGCAAGGAAAGTGTGAGGCACAATGTAATTCATTTTATAAGGCACACATGTTTTCTCTTGTGTAAAGTGGTGAACTCTACACGGACATAGATGAAGGAATAAGGCAACTTGACGGGAATGGGAAAAAGCTATCTTAATATCGTGTTGTAGCAACCGTGGAGGGCAAGAAGATAGATCCATCCAACACCATTGTGAATTTCAAAGACAGATCCGTCCAACACGATATTAAATTTCAAAGACAGATCTGGCCAACACCATCCCCCACAAGGGCTTATATACAAACTCAAAAAAAGCCATCTACTACACCCATCCCACCTTCCAACCACTACACATCAGTGCCATGGGATTGGCACTAAACTAAGAGGGGGGTAATGTTAACCTCATCACAAGAAGAAAACAGAAAAAGTGAAAAAATGCAAGTTGGGTCACCTAAACGAGGTGGCCTAGGAGGGAATTAGATGCAATGGAAGAGGCAGGATGAAGAATGACTAAAAGTGCAAGGGTGGCCTCTAAAATCAAGTCAAAGACAAAATCACATTTTTAAACACAAGGCATCCCTAAAACTGTTGTAAAAGAGCACCAGGCTCCCTCCCTTGGAAATTGTAAAAGGTAGGTAGGCATAGGTAAGAAAGAAGGCAAATAGAAGGCACATAGAAGGAAATGGAAAAAGGACCTTGCCACGATGGCTGGTCATGTAAAAAAAGGGGATAAGGAGATGACCATCCAAAAGTGATTTAGGTTTTTGTATATAAAGTTAAAAAGTGAATGAATAGCTCATTCTTGGGTGTGTGGAAAAAGTGGACTCTTCTTATTCTCTCCTTCTCTTCTCTTGCTTGCTTGTGAGTGCTTGAGGGGGGGAGGGAGTATGAGTGGGTGAGGGAGTAAGTGTGTGAGGGTGAGGGATCTTGGAGGTAAAGCCTTACATCATCTCCTCTCTTCTTCTTCTTCTTCTCTTCTCTTCTCTTGTCTTGTCTCGAGCATGGCTATGGAGGATGGAGCTTGGAGGAAGAGGCTTGAGGATGATTGAGCTTGCATCATGAATTGTGGAGCAACCAGAGTGCTTGAGAGAGGAAGAAATTCATTTGGGCATCAAGGTAAGATCACTACACCCCAGTAGGATTGAAGGTGAGTTGGCTAGGTGAGAGATAGCCATAGGTGCTCGCTTGAAACACTTGAAAGAATAAGCAGTTCGTGGGTCTTGGCGGTTGAGTGTTGCCTCTACAATATGAATAGAAATCGTAGCTTCTTAATGATTTTGCATAGACCATACATTATATAAATGTGAACCTTGCACAATGGAATGTTAAGTATTACTCTAAAGTTAGGGTTCTTCATGTACTTTTTTGGAGCTTTCTTCGAGTACCTCTTGTTGAGAACATTTGTAAAGCATATACAATATATACATGGAATTTTAGAATTGAATCCTTTGACACATTATACATACACTTCAAGGTCTTGAGATTACATCTCCAAACACCATAGCATGGCATGACTTTTGGGTATACAATTGCATTTGTATAAAATTGGATAAAATTAAACACTCTTTTGTTAATGATGGATGATTTACTTGCCATATGCCATTCCATGTTATAGTCCCCATGCCTTGAACATGTAGCAATTTTTCGTTTCTTTGCTACTACTGATGATCTTAGGTATTATGAAAGATCCAATGTGAAACATCAAAGTTCTTTGTGGTAACCTAAAATGCATGGTATCTTTTAAAAAGCTATATTGTGCAAAATGAACGTTCACTTTCTTCCCATAGTAGATGACAAGCTTAGACATACCTCAAATGATCCCATAGAGAATAAGTTATGATCACATTGTACACTAAAACACTTAGGATCATCTTTCCTAGTGGAAGGATAAGGGGTGACTTGAAAACAATTGAAATGTGGGGGATTACAAAGCTTCCAAATTATAAAATATATTGTTATATTGACTACAAACAAATCTCTTGCACTTTGAGGTATATGTATCTTCAATATGGAATGGTCATCCTACTACTTGCAAAATTTCTTTGTCAACTTAATATGCTCGGTAATAGATGTGGAATTTTACAACAAGAGTCCTTTACACTTGCTTGCTTCATCTTTGCCTAAAAAGTCTTATACATTGTATAGAAACCTTTGTATAATAGTCTTTATGTGAGATACTCACCTAATCAAGAATCTCCTAGACATATTTTCAATCCAATATATTTTTAAGAATGAATATTTGTACGTCTTTTTTGGTAATATTCCTCAACTTTCTTTTTTTCATTATTGCGTCCACCTCTTGATAATTTACAAGAAGACAAACATTAGATGCTCCAATCGAGTCAAACATGCTATAACCATTTTGATCAAGGTGCAACAAAGACATGTTCCATAAAAATAAAAATATATCATAGAGTATATATTATAATCCCATATCATGCAAAAAAAGAAGCAAGAAGCATGAAGTCTTGCTTACTTGATTGCATATATGCATTTTTTGATAGTGCCACTTCCCACCTTTAGTTAAACAATGTCTAGAAGTTTCTTTTATCTCTTATGGAGACCTGGTGTTTTTTATTATTTGGTTTAATTGTGCCCACTTTGAGACATCCTCAATAGCACAATTTAATGGTCCATCAAGATGATTTTCTAGGTGACACTGCTTGGTACTCTTTTGAATAACACAAGGTTTGGTGCCTAAAATCTCTCTAGTCCACTTTGCAATGGAAAGTCTTAGTCTTTCCCACAAGAATTTACTTGAATTTTGGGTTCTAAGTAAACGAAGGTCACCTATTTAGATTAACTAGCATTGTTCTTCAAGCATTTGCTTCTTGTGCTAGATTTCCCAATCACACTTGGTTCAAGGAGAGTGAGAAACGAGGGGCAGTATGAGTACATCGGTCTCTTTGCCCCTATGGCAAAGTCTCACTCCATTCCTCTAAAATGATACGCAGTCAAAGTACTAACTGATTCTAGTGGCCAATATTCCCTATACTATGACACACTGAAATATAGATAAGCTCTTAGCTTATCGAGACCACCTTGCCTTACTGTGGATTCGTCACAAATCTCACCCTCTAGCTTCCTTTCATTGGATATTTTTGGTTAATTACTTACCTAACATATTTAAATTGCACAAATAAAATCAACTTCCTTAATTAGTCCTTTTAGTCATAGTGTTTGTTCACGCAACTTAAGTCACAACACATAAACAATGAAAATTATCCTTTGAAATAAAACTTTCTTATTTATTAGAGAGTCTTATACAAGTATTCACCTTTTTCCCATATGGAAGAATAACTTGAAGGCCTTAATTTTACTGATATTTCACCTCTAACTAGTAATAAGACCCTTAAGAAGTTCATCCCAAGTCACATAGGGGTTTGGATGGTTTCTAGGAGCCTAAGAGTTTATTAGCTAGAGCCCCCTTGGCACCCTCAACTCCCCCTCCCTAGGGATTCCCCTATGGAGTAACCTCTCACCATTGGGATTAGTCCACTCTCCAAGGCAGTAAAACCAATCCCTCTTGGTGAAGGGATTCACAACTAGCCTTAGGGGAGGTCTAGTACATATTCCTTTTATCTTGTTGTAAATTGGTACATTAGGTGTTTTGACTTAGTTCAATTAAACTTCCTAGGTGCATCAAGTGAACTTATATGCACCAATTTACAATCACAAGCAAATCTTTTTAAACAATATTTCTACACAAACAAGGAGATAATTAAAGTAAGATTTTAACTTAGCTGCAATGCTTTCCAACTTGGCCTCATCTCCTTATTTGATTTCTTCTAGTTTCCCTTTGGATTTTTCTAAGTCCCCTTTGAAATCTAGAGAGAAGGAGTCATTCCACGGATGCTAGAGGCAATTGGGTGGATAGAGTTTGTGCAAGCTGGAAGGGGTGTTCCTTTATATAGTGGTTGTTGGTGATTATGGTCTCTTCTTGCCCTTCTCTTCCTCTTCTATATTTCTTCTTCTCCTATTTTCTTCCCTCTGTTATCCTTCCCTTTCTCCTCCCCCCATCTCTTCTTATCACTCTTTCCTATCTCCTTCTCCTTCTCTTCTTTTTCTACTATTCTCCTCCCTTACTCTTCTTCCTCTTTCCTCCTACCTTCTCCTTCTTCTTCTCTTCCTCTCACTCCCCCTCTTTTCTCCTACCTTCTCCTTCACACACACACACACACACACACACACACACACACACACACACACACACACACACACACACACACACACACACACACACACACACACACACACACACACACACACACACACACACACACACACACACACACACACACACACACACACACACACACACACACACACACACACACACACACACACACACACACACACACACACACACACACACACACACACACACACACACACACACACATTGATAGTAGCAACTAGTGGCCATGAGAGTGATTAAAGAAAAAACTAACCTATGCTTAAGCCTTTGGGTAAGGCTTTATAACCTTATCAAGGCTTCCAATCGGATCAAAGGTGCTCTTTATTTTCCTTCTCACTACTCGATATCATTGAGGCTACTACTAATTGTGCAATTGTTGAGTGATTAGTAGAGAATTTTATTTTCTTGAGATAGAGGTGGCAATGAGATCAAGGTGAGGATGGTGACATTTGTTCATCTATTGAATGGTTCTTTTTCTTTTTCTATGCTTTTTTTTAAGAAGGTAAAAATCTTAAAGTCCACACCCTCCTAAGCCGGAGTTCATGAGGGGGAGGGAGAGAAACATTACATCATCTTTGCCTTAGAGGAATCAAGATGTCCTCATCTTGGAAAAACTTACTAGTTATTGGTTCTAGTATAAGTGGGATTATAGAGCTTGTGGATTAGGGCCCACCATGCTCCTAGTGTGCTATGTTGATCATAGACAAGTATCCAAACTCCAATATAAAATCAAGGACACATTGCATCATATCATATCGCAACTATTATGGAAATAATAAGATATCATTACAAATATAAATCTTATTACATTTCATGAAGAGATTTTTAGGATTTGCAATGGCTATCAAAGATTTTAGTGGGTTTTAGTCCCTCATCATGAAAGATATTAGGGATGTTTCTTACATAGGATATATTTGTCCATCTAAGTGGCATCCTCTTTAGGATAGTCTTTCCACTGGATGAAATATTCCTTAATGGTTTTGCTTTTAGGACTATGTTCTCTTACATCAGTTATTCTATTAGGTTGAAGCTCAAGGACTCCTTGCCTTGGTATTACAACTTGCTAATCATCAAGAACATGATCAGGATTGGGTACATAACCTTTTAGTAGGCTAACATGAAATAAATTGTGAACTTTCAAGTGTTTAGGAAGTTGTAACTTGCAAGAATTGAGTCCCAAACACTTAAGAATCTTGTATAGCCCACAATATCTTAGGCTTAGGTTCTTGTTTTGCCCTAAGGTTGAAGAACTCTTTTAAGGGTGGACACGAACAAAAACCATGTCTCCTTCCTTGAAGATCCATTCTTGTCTTCCTAGACTAGGATATGCTTTCTATTGATCCTTAGTAGCCTCGATATCTTACCTGATAGCCTTAACTTATTCATCCATCTTGTCCAACATCTTCTTGGAAGCTTCTACCTTTAAGATAGGGTCAAAACAGTTCAATGGGGTTAGACATTCTTGCCTATACTAAGCTTGGAATGGTGTCATCTGAATGCTTTGATGATAGGATGTATTGTAGGCAAACTCCATCAAAGGTAGGTATTGTATCCATTGCTTAGGTTCCTTGCAATAGTAAGCTCTAAGTATGTCTTTGATGACTTGGTTGACCCAGTCTAATTTCCCATTAGTTTGTGGATGATAGGCGGTTTTGAAACAAAGTTGGGTACCAATGGTCTCAAATAAGCTCTTCCAAAAGTGAGAAGCAAAAATAGAGTCACGATCACTAATTATTCATTTAGGTAGACCATGTGGCCTAAAGATCCATATCAAAAAGATCCTTGCAATATCTAAATCCTTGTAGTTAGTTTTAACTGGCATAAGATCAACAATCTTAGTTATAGCATGTCCACAATCACGTGAATTGAATTGTATCCTCCTTGGACATAGGGTAATCCAACTATAAAGTCCACGCCAATAAATTTTCACCTCTTGCAAAATTTCAAGTGATTGGAGCTTTTCTATTATCTTAACACACTTAGCCTTTACCTGTTGGTAGTTTAGATATTTAATAATATATCTAAGCACATCTCCTTTGAATATTTCCCAATGAAATCTTCTTCTTACAGTGTTGAGAGTCTTTGCATAGCCTAGATGTCTTGCGAAACGAAAATCATGGGCTTCCCAAAGTATCTTCTTCTTGTGATCTTGACTCCTTGGGATGCATAGTCTTGTCTTGAAGTAGACAAGTACTCCCTCTGTAGAGAAGTTTAGATCCTTGAGTTTGTGCTTGGGATGTATCTCCTTGGATAGGACCTCTTTTATCATCTTGATACCTTGGATCTTTACTTGCTTCTTCATTGGCCATTTCTATGATTTGACTATTGGGTATTAACACAATTGCTACTAGAGATCTTACCTTAGAGGGTTCCTTTGAGACAAGGGTATTGAGAAAAGCTTTGCACCTTAGGGCATTTGCAATAGTATTCTCCTTACTTGGCCTATACTTGATCTCAAAGTCATACTCTTGCAAGACTTCTATATATCATCGTTGCCTCATATTTAGGTCTAGTTGAGTGAAGATCCATTTGAAACTCTTATGGTCAATAACTAAAGTGAACTTGTTGCCAAGAAAATAGTGTCTTTATAATTTGAGAGCATGAATTATAGCAAGTATCTCTAGATTATGGATAGCATAATTCTTCTCATGAGTTTTCAACTTCCTAGAAAAAAATGCTAATGGTTAGCCTTCTTGCATGAGTACATAACCTAATGCAAGAGAGCTTACATCAGTGTTGACAACTTCAAATTTTTGTCTCAAGTTAGGAAATTTCAAGATAAGTGCTATGATCAAACCTTATTAAAGGTTATCAAAGCTATACTTTTCAGCGGGAGTCCACACAATAACAACCTGGTTCTCGAGTAAATCAGTTAAGGGTGTGGCAATAAAGGCACAATCCTTACTACAAATCTACCATCCTGTCAAATCCAAAAAACTTAAGACTTCCTTAACCATTGTTGGGGGTGAATACTCTTGCACATCTTTAAGCTTGACAAGATTTATCGCAATCCCTTTGTTAGAGACTATAAATCCAAGATACTCAATCTACTTCTTAAAGAAGGTGCATTTCTTCTTCTTGGTATAAAGCTTGTGCATCCTCATTGTTTCAAGGACAAATTGGAGTTGTGGCTCATGCTCCTTAGCTTTCTTTGAGTAGGGTAAGATGTCATCGAGGAAGACAAGGATAAAGTCATCAAGATAGGGCCAAAAAATATCTTGCATTATCTTGTTAAAGGTTGCAAGTGATTGGTTAATCCAAAAGACATTATGATGAATTCGTAATGGCCATATCTTGTGTTAAATGCACTTTTTGAAATATCTTCTTCTTTAATCCTTATCTGATAATAACCTCATCTTAAATCAATTTTTGAGAAGATCTTTAGTCCTTGAAGATGGTTAAGTAATCATCTATTCTTGGAATTGAATACTTGTTTTTGATCATCATCTGGTTTAGTCCACGATAGTCGATGCAGAGATGGAGGGTTCCATCCTTCTTTTGGAATAGCATTGGGGCTCCCCATGGTAAATTAATTGGCTTGACATATCCTTGGTCTAAGAGTTTCTTGAGTCGTTCTTTCAACTCAATGGCTTTTGGAATAAATATATGATAGGGTTGCTTTGCTACTCGGACAACTCCTAGTGTTAGCTTAATCTCATGATCAACTTCTCTTGGTGGGAGAAGTTCCATGTGAGCTCTTCCAAAAATATATCTATTCATTCCTTTAACCAAGATGATTCTTCTTCAGCTTCCTTTCCTTACTTAGTCTTATTAAGTTTAATTAGGTAGATAGACAGCCCCTTCATGTTTCTAGAATCTTTTGCCAGTTGGATCCTAGGATTTTTTATTTCTCCCTGTGGTTACTAACTCTCATTCTTTATCTTGGAACGTGATTTGGCCCTTTCTGTAATGAATATGAGAGTCATTGGGATTGGCCAGTCCATCCCTGGCAAATACTTGTAAGATCCTAGATTCATAACTCTGAATCTCATATTGGAAAGATTGTCTCCTAAGTTAATTTTCACTCTTCTAGTCTATTGAGCATAAATTTCCTCCTTCCCATTTGCTAATTTTGCTAACAATTTAGATGCAAGTGTGGTGTCTATTTCTAGCCATTTTTCACACTTTGATGAGATAAATGAGTGGGTCCTTCTATAGTCCATCAAAATCTTAAAGTCTTTACCTTGATAGATTATGGGAATTTGGATAATTGAGAATTGGTGATTGGAGCTCTTCTTGTTGAGAGTAGCATGTATTGTTGCTCTTTCCATGTCCCTTTTAAAGTGGGGTCTTCACCTTTATCTATTCCTTTGTCTCTTCCCTTGAAGATTATTCCAGTAATGTTTCCTTTCTTTGTTGAACTACTCAATTCTAGCCATGAAATTTTCCTTGGTGGATTAATTTTCTTAACTTTGGGCATTGTCTTTTGAAGTGACTAGGTTGTTGTAATGAAAATCCTTGTCAGCTCCTTGTTGTTGACCTGTAGATACCAAGTTTCCAACCACACTTGTCTTTGCCTTCTTTCTTTGAGTCAAGTTTTGTCATGATATCCTTTTGACATATCTACAAAATCCTTTGTATGGAGAATCCTATCCCAAAAAGTTGCCACTTGTTAGCCCTAGTACAAGACAAGGAAAAAAAGAAAAAATAAATCCAAGAAATTTCAGAAATGTGGACCCGATGGAGGAAACAAGAGGAAAAAAAGCAAAATGTGCAAAGGAAACCTCAAAGAAGGCAAAGGGGAAATACACATTTAAAAAATGCAAAGGCACTTGCAAATTTTGTAAAAGAGCGCCAGAATCCCTCCTATGCAAATTGTAAAGAGTAGACATGAATAGGTGAAGGGATAATGTAAATAGAAGGAAAAGAGGACCTTGGCAAGATGCTTGGTCACGTAAAAAGGGGATGGATGCCCAAAGGGATAATGGCATGTATAAAAACCAAAAAGTGAATGGAAGAGCTCATTCTCAGTGTGTGGCTAAAAGGGCTCTCTTCTTCTCTTCTCCTTGCTTGTGCTTGTGCTTGTGTTTGAGAGAGGGAGTTTGAGAGTGTGAGGGAGTGAGTGTATGAGGGTGAGGGACAGTGGTGGAGAAGCTCTCCATCTTCTCCTCTCTTATTTTCCTTCTCTTGTCTTGTCTCACATGTGTGGTTATGGAGGATGGAGCTTGGAGGTAGAGGATTTAGTTTGCTTGAGATCGCATCTCGGATCGTGGAGCTACCAAAGTGCTTGAGGGATGAGGCTACTCAATCCAACATCAAGGTAAGCTCACTACACTTGTAAGGTTAAGAGCACATATGGCTATGTGAGAGGTAGCCATAGCATTCAACTTGAAACACTTGAAGCAATAAGTGGTCCGTGGGTCTTGGGGATTGAGCAAGAGCTCCTACATTTTGGTTTCATTATGAGGACCAACAGATTCAAGCTTGAGTGCTTGTGTGCTTCAAATTGAGCATCAAAGTAGGGTTTCATTCCAAAACTTCTGCTTGATATAGGTAGAAGATTTGGGAGTTTAATCTTCAAAGAAAGTAAGTATTTTGAGTTTTTAATGACTATGCAAGTAGGCTAATTCATTTTAGTACTTGAGTTGTGATTTTTCTTACATTTAGAGTAGGATAGGACCAATAAATCAAGGAAAATTAGTTTAGGGTTGTTGTTATAAACATGCCCATAACAAGGCAAAAATAAGGGAAAAAAGGAGTTGTAATTCATTGACAAGGCAAGAGCATGAGTGGGTAACACTCGGCCACTAAATCAGGGGTTTAAGACCCAAGGGAAGGGGGGTGAAGACTCATTTGCATTTGCATAGAGAGAGAGAGAGAGAGAGAGAGAGAGAGAGAGAGAGAGAGAGAGAGAGAGAGAGAGAGAGAGCTAGGTTTTCTTACAAGTGTGGGAGACCAAAAAAATCCTTGCAACCATTATGAGTCTTTGTCATCCTTACTCCAAGTGAGTTACACTAGTCCCCAGGGCGTAGAAGCTCAGTCCCAGCAGGTAGTGTTTGTAGGATTAGGAAGCATCAAATGAACATATCCATGAGTTTTGTTTCTTTTGGTGAAAAATGCCACCACACTCAGCCTGTCCGAGTTTGGGACTCAAATGCGGCTGCAGTCATTAGAACATTCGGCCACTTTAACTCTGTCACTCATATTGGTACCCCATGTCCGAGTTGGACACTCAGACACTAGAATTTGGCCCACTCGGCCACATGTCATTCAGCCCATTTATACTCGTCCATTCGGCCTTGCGTTGGGGCGATAGATAGGTCAAGTCTGGGACTCGGACCTCTACAATTTGGACCACTTTGGTCAAATGTGAATTTAGGAAAAATTGGTATCATTAGACCATGAAAAAACTAAACCCAAGCTCGACAAACCCTGAGAAGCCTTATAGATGAGTTAAACGATTTCTAGATGCAAAAAATAGAAGAAACAATGAACAGTCGACCCAGAAGCGATTGCTAGCTAACCTGTTAGTCTGCCTCCACTTAGTGACCCTACACCTTGATCAAGCTAGGAGACCCAATAGAGACCCTAATCAACTCTTGAAAGTAGCCACCAATCATGCTTAGAGCCATGTTTGGCCGGAACCAGAATGAGGGGAGAGCAAGAGCTATATTTTTCATCTAATATTTGCACCTCATATGACACTTGAAGTACACTTAGAAGCTGAAAGCCTGATTTCGCACCATGCAAGCATGAAAAAGAGCACCACACACACATTGAGTGCACATAAGTTGAGGGTTGGTTGCAATAAGAACGAACACACCAAGACATAATAAGTAAAATCGAACCCACCAATAAGAGACAACCCTTAGACTTAGACATGTTACTAAGAACCCTGACTAGTAGAACCAAGAGAGAGAGTCAAGACAATCAAGGCTCAGGAGCATAGATAGACCAACACCATTGGAGATGTATAGTTACTAGACTTAATAAGCTTGATTGATAGCCTAGTGGAGCAAGAAGCCGCTGACATGTCAGGATCTAGCTCTACTACGAAAAGAACTAGCTTGGTTTGGGAGATTTCCTAGTTGGCTACTAGTTGAGGACATCATAGCAAACTTTGAGGAGGAAAGGAGATTAACACATCAAGCACGACAATGCATTGCAGCATACAATCATGAACAATGGGCTAGGGAGTTGTAGCAAGATATAGAGATGCGAGAATTCCAACATGTATTAGCCCTAGCAAATAGGAATCAAACCAGGACCTAATGTAGAAAGGGAGAGAGCACTAGAGGTGGACTTGATGCTATGGGAGCTTCTCACAAAGTGGCTCCTAGACAATACAGTCTTGGTGCAGAGTGCAAAAGCCCTAGCAACCTCATTGCTTGCAGGGTTAGGAATCAACCAGGGCTCCAAGAGCTAGCCAAAAATCCTTGTAGTCACAAAGCAGTTATAAAAATACTATTCGGGTAATGACCTGTACAACTTCATAAAGTAGTTCAAGAAAGTCTGGAGGCCAACGGCCTCACAGATCTTGCCCAATGCTCACAAGCCTTCATCCTTTTCCTAGATGACACACGTGGTACACCGGCTTAGTCATGGAAGAATGGAATAACTTCAACAACCTCAAGGATCTCTTCATTAAGAGGTTCTCCGAGGTTGGGTATTTTGACAACCTCATAGTGCGATTGATGAATGTCAAGAAAAAGGATAGGAAGGACATTAGGATTACATTATCCACATGTGGAGTCTCTTTAAGAGAATCCCATCTAACAAATGACCCAACGAAAAGAGTGGTATCCATAGTGTTCATAAATAGAATTTATAGCAAGGAACTCTACAAGGCCTTAGCAAGCAACTCAAGCTTGCAAAGAGATGTACTAGCTAGGGTTTTTGAAGAGGCCATATGAGTGGATGACTAGCTCAAGGAGATACGTTCTAGGAGCTCAAACCGAGATAATGCCAATTCTAGATCCTCAGAGAAAGCCATGACATCTAGTGAACGATCAGTGCCAAGCACCCAAGAAAAAGGGAGAAGTGTTGACCAGAGAGCTAGAGCTAGCAATAGAGATGAAGTTGGAGCTAGCTAGGCTACAAGAGATGGTGAGGAGACCCACATGGCCACATGTCCAATGTGTGCATTGCAATAGAAACCACCCTCTAGCAGAATGTGAGGACCCCCAATCTCGACCTTGCACCAATTGCGATAGGTTCGATCATGATGCCATGCATTGCAAATGACCAAGGAGGCTTCCATACGGCTAGCCATACAACTAGCCATAGTCAGGGAATAGGCCACCAACCTTCTTCAAAAGGGGAATCCCATTCCTTCTTCTAGTACCTAATGACGTAACACTAGCCATCCCTTGAATAGAGAGCAATCCCATAGGCATACTTAGGCCACCTAGACCTTTTGTAGCCCACCCACCGAGCGATGCCTAGTCCACTATGTGGAGGAGCCGAATGATGAGGAAGCATATGCAAACCCTTACTCTTGTATGACGAAGAGGGTAGTTCTATTCTCATGGACTATCGACTAATGCTGGTGATGGCGTTAGGCAGAGATAGGGGTAGAAGCCTAGGAGGGCAAACCCAAGAGCCAATTGCATGGTGGTGGACTTGTGGTCACCCCAAGGCATATTTTTGTGCACTTCCTTGAGAGGGAGTAAGCCAATCAAGAGAAGGCAAACCTTAGATGTCTAGAGTGTGAAATTACCCACCTATTTGCCAATTTCTCTAGACAAAATCCACCCTCTAGATTGATGATCATGCCATCAATACCACTGGGGATGTTTGGAGTTAAAACGCTCAATGGAGAGGCTACGGCTATCTCTTGCATGCTATGACTTGAGCATAGACAAAGCGGGCTGGCGTATCACTGCCAGGGCCTAGTAACCTAGATGCAGTCTCAATAGGAAAAAAGAGTCATAGTAGGAAAAGAAGGAAGAGAATTGAAGCGAAGGTCACAATTAAGATGCAGAGAGTGCCATGACACTAAACATAGGGGGAAAAAGTCAAAAATACAGAGGCAAAAGCATCCCCTACTCTGAAGACTGTGAAAAAGGGGAGTGCCAAGGTTAGGGAGTACCACAACCCAAAGCACCAACTTGAAGCCATAGATAAGGTCAAGGAGTGGGTGAGAGAAGCCCAAGAGCACTTGAAGGATGTTGAGCCCATCCTAGAAGGTGGAATCGATGAGCTCTGTAGTGTGAGCACACTAGTTTCACCTACGTAACTGAAATCAAGAGACACATTTGCACCTCGAGCAGTACCGCATAGACAAAGCTTAGCCATGGCCATTGGCCAAGAAGAAGCATAGAATTAGGAGGGAAGCAAGTAGTTGACAACCTTCTCACAACACTAGTGACGACCCTTGTGACTTTGGACTTAGGAGACCTGGTGAGGCAGCTCCCAACATTGTGGCAAGAGTTGAAGCAGTAGGTGGAAGGACCAATTGAGAAAGGGGCAGCTCACTTACATGACCATGATGCTATGACACAAATACCTAGCTTGACATTCCATTCAATGCCTAAGACCTTACATGTTAATGCTTTCTAGAAAGGGATAGAGATGCATGCAGTCTTGCTAGTCTTAGCACTAGGAGAAACTACGAGGAAAGGGATTGTGATTGTGGACACATGAGCTAGAGTCAATGTACTTAGTTGGCTTGTCGAGAAAGCTAGGTTCAATGTCACATTAGCCAATGGGATGAAAGTTAGGCCATTCAGAGGGTTAAGAATTGGCCATTGAAGATTGTAAGAGTCCAATTTTCAGTAGACTTATTGAGTTATAAAAGATAGGGGAAATTATTTGATCTTCCCAAGCAACCAAATGGAAGCAATGAGAGTGGAGATGGACACCTGGAAGATAACACTAGTCAACCTGAATGCCATCTCCATTATGCTGAAGGGTGACACCCAAGTTAGGAAATCTTATAGATGACTAACTAAATATATCCCTAGCCTTGAGGATGAGCGAGATGACTCGATGCATGTGCTAGCTACCATCGATCTGCCATTCTCAAACAATGAGGAATATAAAAAAGTTATTAAGATAGTCAATGAGCCCATGAATAAGTCCTTAGTACCATTATGCATGATGGCCAGAAGGTCTTGTAGCCTGCCCACCCTTGTCACATTCCATGTCCTAAACAACAAGCTAGAGCTCCATAGGATCTTAGAGTACTTATGGACAAGCTAGGTGGCAACCCAGCTGTTAACCTTATACCCTCCAGGATCTCATGGACAAAACTAAGTGGAAGTGGACCAAGGTACATAATTTGAACCTAATGTACAATTGGGCCTTAGTCACTGATGGGAAAAAAGAGGATCATAGAAACCTAGGTGATGATGAGCAGAGTTAGAAGAGGACAATTTGGATGACTACTATGAAGATACTACCATTCCCTTAGTGAAGAGAGTGAAGAAGAGATTGACACAATAGAGTATAACACTGAATGGACACGTAATTGAGAAAATATGAGTAGATTTTGAACCGTGGAAGGGAAATACCTTTAAGATTGAGAGAGAAATCATGTGAACGGAGTGTGATCGCATGTGGTTGGAACACTTAGGGGCAATTGATCACTAACGAGCAGGGATCACCCAACCAAGTGCCACATTACTATTTAGAATGGAATCACCTTCAGAGTTGTGATGACCACCAAGAGAGACTCCCTCTTCTAGAGAAGATGGAGAGTTCATTCTAAGTCAGAAGTGATCTCAGATAGGGATCCTAAAATACCTCAACCACTTGAGGCCAAATGCACTAAGGGGGACCTACCAGCCCACCTAATCATCGATAGTCAAGGGAAGAGAGAAAGAGACAATCTAGGGAGTCAAAAGCTGAGGAGTAGAAAAAACTGCAAGATCTACCAAAGTGATTCACAAAATTCAAGAAGGATGATAGAGTAGTGATATTGCTAGGTGCCAAGAGGCAAGGACAAGCGAATGAACCCATAGAAGGGCCTATCAAAGTCAAGGAGATTGACTTGGCTATGGAGAACCTTGGCTTTCCCTATACAAAACTTACTGATGGACTTAGTTAGTTATGTAGAGCATGAGTCCTCTACATAATATAATTTAGGTGATGAGAAGAGTAACCAGTTAGTGGTCACCCCATCCTCTAATGCAATGGCATGGGCCGAGGTTTGCCTTGGTGTGGTCTCTACCCAAGAGAAATAATGTATAACCATCCATCAACCTAGAGGGCATGGAATAAGTATATTGGAAGCTATGGCGGTCATGGCATTAAGAAGTGATTATGCTAAAGCTGTAGTGCCATGGAAAAAACTCGACAATGGGGTGCAGTTATGGCTAAAACATCCCATGTGGTGGGGCATCGTGCCAAAATTTTAAGTATCACAAGGATGTTAGAAGCCCTAGATGTAAAGGGAAAACCATTGCTTAAAAGACACGATCCCCAAGTTCTAAGTGCTAAGGATAAGTTTGCTTTTGATGAGGGGCAGAAGCTCCTAGATAAAGCCATCATGGAACTACCTAGGAAGGGGAAAGATATGGAAGATCCTTTAAGAAAGGATTAGAATGACTATAGGTCTCCCTAGACCACTTTATGAGTTGGTAGAAAGGGAAATTAAGGATAATATTAACCTCCCTACACCAGTAAAGGTGGAAATGGAAGAGGTTGGAGACCCTAAGACACTAGGGTTAGGTCTTGATTATGACAATTTTAATGGCCCAGTGTTGATCTCGAAGGAAAGGACTAAATGCCCTCCTCATAGGGATCTCCCAATGTTTCATGGGCTAGTTAATGAGGATCCGATGGTGCATTTATGAGAATACGACCTAACTTACCTTGCAAGTGGGTTCAATGATATTCATCGGATTGCTCATATTCTCAAGTACCCTAAAGGGAGAGGCTAGAAAATGGTACTGGAGCCTTCCAAGGGGATCTATTAAATCCTTTGAGGAGTTAAGTGATCAATTTTTAGATGAATATGAGAAGAAGGTGCCTATGACCCAAGTTTTAGGGCAGCTGATACAGATTAGGCAAGAGTCCTATCCTTCTGTTAAAGAATATGCTAGAGCCTTTGATGATATTCTAAGGCTTTGGCCAAGAAGAGCTACTGCATTGCTAGGTGATGTGCTATGTGAGATCTTTTTGAGTGGCTTAGAGATTAACATGCAAATCCAAGTGGGACTGCGGAATCCTAAGTCCTTAAGGGAAGCAAAGATGCATGCCATTGATTATGGGGGACATATTCAAAGATGTTCGGAAAACTTTTGGAAATTTCCTTGCTCAGTACAAGTGCATCCTAGCTTCCAACCATTTCTACAAGGAGACAGCTCACTTGTTGATACCAAGGCAGCCTATGAGAGGAACCTTGGTAGCCAAAATCTCCAAGCAGAAAATGGAAATAGTAGGGATAATATACCCCCTAGGGATACAAAGATTCCAAGCCCAGTAAGTCCCGTAAAGGCTTGCAACACTTCCATGAGAGGTAATTGTGACGGTGGAATTGATAGAACCATTAGGTCTATAAGCTTAGATGAGTGTTCTATGAGTGGTTCTAGTTGTGCTCCTAGTAAGGCTATTGAGAGACCTTTCCAATTTATAGATGAATCATGCTTTTGAGTAGATGCTATTCCTTTTAGTAAAAGCATGGTTCCTATGGCTAAGCAGTTATTGTAGAGTGGAAAAAGGCAAGTAAAGACATCTTGTGTAGAGAAGATGCGACATGCCAAAGGTCCACCTGTACTAAATAGAAGCCATAAGGCTGTGAGGCCATTTGGTAATGGTGATAAATCCACAATGAGTCCATTAGACCAATGTGGGTAGATGAGGCAGTCTAAGAATATGAAAAGGAATATGAGATGGGTTTGGAGGCCCAAAATCCCTAAAAATACTATTGGTGTGTCAGATGCAGGGCCATGAATTGCATGTGGACATGCTTTGATGGATTCCCAAGAGGATGCAACTTAAGGCCATAATGTGACATTTGACAATAGGGTCCACCGCCCTAAGATGCATCTATGTGATGGGTCTAGGCTTGAATCTCTATATAATTTGGATCGTATCATTGACATATGTAATGGTCCAATTAGAGAAGAGTTGAATGATCATAAATCCATGATTCTCTCTTTAGGAGGAGTTATGGAAAGTTGGGACAAGCGATCCGTTTGAATGACGACCAAGGGGATGAGATATATCAACCTAATGATGTCATTCATTCAGCTTATAGTACCCAAGAAGAGATGGCCATTATTATTGAGATATCAGTAGAAAGGCTTGGGCTAGTGGATCTACAAAGAGCATAGATCAAGCTTTTAGCTGACTCGCATGAGTAGCATGAGGCTAATCCTCCTATTTTATGCTATCCTTGATATCCTAATTAGTTTGATAGGATATGCTCTATATGCCAAGGACATTATATATTGCATGGATTACAATGAACTATCCATTTTAGGCCAAGAGGGCCAGCTAGTTTGCAGTGAAATGTGCTATTTCTTTAGGCCAAGAGGGCCATTTGTTTATTTGGTGTAGGTACAGTTAATGGGTTTTTGTTGTAGTGATTGCATCATATAGGTTACTGAAATCGATGGAGGGAGCCTTTGCTGTGAAGGAGCTTCTTGTGGCCATTCCAGGTGGTTTTGTACCCTTTTCGAGTTCTTTTCCTTAAGCGATTAATGATATATGTGTGTGTAAGGGTTACTTTCTTTTGTTTGGTGGGGATCGAAAATCAAGGCATGAAGTCCCAGGATTAGGCTTTGTATGTCTGGGGGAGTTGTGAGTAGTCATTTCCTCCTGCAAGGCATCGTCAAGCATTATAAGACCTGTTTTAGATGGGAATTTTCATGACCTTGTTTTGTTGACCTACTAGGCGGCCATTCTGGGAGTTCCTGTTAGCTGTGAGGCAGTTAGAGAAGCCTACTAAAATAATGATGGAAAGAGAAAAAATCCTAAATATCTGAAAGAAAATATACAAATATACGGAGGTGTGTAAAAAGGGGTTTTAACCCCTATAAAAATAGAAATGGAAAGAAAGAAAAATCTTTGAGCTATTGTTTATCACCTTGCGAAGGCCTAGTAGGTGTGTGGGGACGAGACAAGACTCGAGGCCGATGCCTTGTCTTCCTAGGGGTGGCTTCTAGCAGAAAAATAAGAATAAAAGAAGGTTGGAGTGAAAATAAAAGTGAGTGTTAGAAAATGATTGTCACCTTGCGTGGGCTTGGTAGGTTCTTGGGTACCGAGATAGGACCTAAGACTGATGCCTTACTCTCCTTGGGTCATTACGCTCAGCTCCCTCCTTTTTACACGCCCGAGTATGGAAAATAAGAGGCTAAAGACCCAATGTGCTAAAAGATAATATTTGTTGATCCGGCTATAGGAGTCCTGACCTAGTAGGAGCTCCTAGTTAAGTTGTCCTTAGTTCTGTAGGTAGTTTAAACCACCACTGAGGATGACCTCTTTGATGGTTCTTGTTAGCTTGGTTGTGTTGGCACAGTTGGTTAGTGACTAGCTTTTGAATTTCTGTCAAATTATGCTAGGACTACTCCTCATGGATTTCATGCCTTGGTTTTGACAAGGGGGTAGGGTGAGAGATGTGATGTATTTTGTTGTGTATCTATTTTGTATTAGCTTGATGCTCTTTGTGGTTGTGTTTATGTGCAAATTCGTTCATGGGATTCGATGGGTTGAGTCGCGCTATCCTACAGTCACCAATGAGAGCTAGATTTTAGGACCCGATTTGGATCTGTTGAAGCTCTTTTTGGAGTCAGAAAGTGTTCGAGAGGTGTTAAAGAGCCAATTTTTATGAAATTTCAAATGCTCGCAGATGGCCGAGCTAGAGTTTTCCTAGCTGCATTTCGACATCAGGAATCCAACACAAGTTTCGGTTCGTCAATCAGAGGTTGTTTGACCCTCCATTTAATCCTCGCAAGGCTTAGTGTTATAAAACAGCTACTAGATTGGGAAGCCATAAAGTGTGTGGGAGAGACCAAGTTGATGGAGTTCGATGCCATGAAGCCTCCTGTCCAATCAGATTGCAAATCGGAGTTCATTTGGGCCTTCAAAATTGAAAAATCCACTTGTGGGACAGTGTGAATACAAAAAGATGAATCGGTTATTTTAATGTTTTAAACCTTAGGCTTAATAAAAGCCTTGAAACTAATGCAAAAACTGTTGAACAGAGGGAAGTGCCAATGCGCCTCCTCATTTTTTGCTCGTTGGCTCTCCGATTCAAATCCATTTGGAGAGAGAGAGAGATTCTCAATTAGGGCAGGGAGAGGAACAAGACGGCTGCAAGCTTGTCCATTTTAATGGAGGATTCAAAAATCTCATTTTTTAGCCTTTCTCTCTCCTCCCTTTCTCTCTTGCAAGGGGCAGTTCCTGCGTGTGAAGAAGAATGAAGCCTGGTTGATGAATGCTCGTCCCGACGTGGTACCGGATTGCTTCTAAACCGAAGGTAGATTGAAGATGGAAATGTGGAGGTGGACTGAGCATCAAATGGGGCCTGATTTACAAATCCACAACAAGTTTCAAAACCTGAAATAATAAAAAAATACACGGTAATGACATTTTTACAAAGAAAATGGTTGATTATCGGACCAATGATAAACAATACCTTTCTTCAAAAGTTTAGTCAAAGGCAAAGCAAGTAATGAAAAATTACGCACAAACTTCCTATAGAAACTAGCAAGACCTAGGAATGATCGTAACTCATGCACATTTTTAGGTATAGGCCAATTCAATATTGCATCTATTTTCTTAGGGTCAACCTTAATACCATCAGATGATATAATATGACCTAAATATTCAATTTCTGTTTTAAAGAACTCACTCCTTTCCGGATTGGCATACAGTTGATTATCTTTCAATAACTGGAAAACCAATGACAAATGTTCATAATGTTCTTTCTCATTTTGACTAAACACCAAAATATCATCAAAGAAGACAATAACACAATGCTGATATTTCAAAAATATACGGTTCATCATTCTACTAAATGTAGCAGGTGCATTAGTCAATCCGAAAGGCATCACTAAAAATTCATAATGACCAAATTGTGTCCTAAATGCAGTCTTGAACATGTCAGACTTATCTACTCTCACCTGATGATAACCATATTTAAGGTCTATTTTACTAAATATGGCGGAACCTTGCAGTTTATCCATAAGGTCATTGACTCTAGGAATTGCCCTGGTCTTCCTGACTCTAGGTGTAACAACAGAAGGAATACCCAACTCATCATCAATGCTCTGTTTTGAGCCACTAGATTCACCATCCACATAAAAGTGACCTGCATTCACATCAAACATGGGCTGATCTACCTTCTCTTTTCCTTTTCGTGATACCTGTATACCACTATCTGCATTGCTTCGAGAAGATTCTCCTGATCTCAATCTGCTTGTCCATGGCAAAGAATGTGAACCACTGCTAGAGGACACTCCAGGTCCACTAATATCTTGTGACTGCTGCCGTGAATTCTGTGCAGCATTACCATTTTGTGCATCTACATTATCAATCACATTTACTAGTTTATACCAGCTACTCATCTCATAAAAAACAACATCTCTACTCACTGTAAACTTACGAGTAGAAGGGTTATAGCATCTATACCCTTTTTGCTGCAGAGAGTAACCAATAAAGATGCACTTCTCAGCTTTTGGATCCAACTTGGATCTCACCTCATCTAGCACATGAACATAGGCAATGCAACCAAAAATCTTCAAATGAGAAATATCTGGTTTCCTACCAGTATACCTCTCCTCTGGAGTCATCCCATGTATTGTTGCAGTAGGAGTCCTGTTCATTATATAGACTGCTGTAGCAACTGCTTCAGCCTAGTAAAAATCTGGCAAGTCTTTTTCGTTGAGCATGGCACGAGATACCTCTCCAATGTGCATGTTTTTCCTTTCTGCAATTCCATTTTGTTGTGGGGTATGACTGCAGGAATATTGCTGCTTTATGCCATGCTCCTGCAAGAACCTTGTAAACTCATTTGAGAGGTACTCTCCCCCTCCATCTGACCTTAGGCATTTTATTTGCAGGCCTGTTTCTTTTTCAACCATAGCTTTAAGAGTTTTGAAATGCCCAAAAACTTTACTTTTCTTTTTCATAAAATATACCCAAACTTTTCTGCTATAGTCATCAATAAAAGTGATAAAATAATGAAAGCCTCCAAGAGATGCAGCTTTAGTAGTCCACACATCAGAGTGGATTAATTCCAATGACTTCTTACTCTCTTGAACATGTCTAGGAACTAGTTTCCTTGCCTGTTTTCCAAACTGACAGGCTTCACATACCTTATGCATTTCTGCAACCTTGAATTTAGGCAATCCTGCAACAATATTTTGGGTCTGCATTGATTTAAGTCGCTGTACATTAACATGACCAATGCGTTTATGCCAGATATCAATATCTGCAACTACACCGGTCCCATATGCAAACATTGCTGCACTCAATTCAGACATGTCTGCATCCAACGTAAACATTCTGCCCTTCTTCTTTCCTTTTGCTATCAAGCGACCTTTATTTTTCATATCCTCAACAAAGCATCCATGAGGATTAATCCTAATGTGCAAGCCCTACTCAACCATTTGACCTACAGAAACCAGGTTCTTGGTGATATTCGGGACATGAAATACATCTGATAGGTATTTCTTTTTCCCATCCTGCATAGACAAAGGAATTTTTCCAATCTGCACAATAGGATGTGTAGTATCATCACCAGTCTCCACAAATCCTGGTTTTTCCATTTTCCTTGCATCCTCCATCCATTCTGCATGACATGTCATGTGGTTTGATGAACCTAAGTCAACATACCATACATCGTTGCTTTCTTCTGCACTTGTCACAGGATTGTTCATGTGCTGCACCATAAACAAATGCTCATTTCTGTCATCACCTTGTCTACTAGAAGATGCATAATTCCCTTGTTGCAATTTTCCATTCATGATGTCATTCTGCTTTTTATAGCAGTCTTTAGCCATATGACCCATTTTACCACAGTAGTAGCATTCAACATTGCTATTTGCATTTTGGCCTCTTTGCCATCCACCACAACCTCTTTGGCTCCCCCTGCCTCTAGAGTTACCACGTCCTCCTCCATAGGACTGGTTTTCTTGAGTTTGCTGCATATTCTGATTTCTACCACGACCTCCAGATTGGTCTCCTCTACCTCTGCCTCTACCTCTTCTAGCATTTGAGTAGAAGACAGTTTCTTTTGAAGTTCCTCCTGAAGAAGATGCACCACCATTTCTCTGCTCCTCAGAAATTAGAAGAGCAATCAACTCCTCAAAATCAGGAAATCTTTCATGGACGGAAATGGATGTTCGGAACTGTGCATAATCCTTTCCTAGACCATTCAAGGTCACGAAAACTAAATCATCATCTTCCATTGGGGACCCAATGGAAGCAAGTGCATCTACGATATTCTTCACCTTCATGTGATAGTCATTGATACTCATACTTTCTCTTTGCACATTGTGCAACTTTTGTTTGAGCTGCATTTTCCTGGCTTGCATATTTGTGCTATACATTTTTGACAAAGTATCCCATGCCTCCTTTGGCATACTTGCATACTGAATATGCACAATCATAGAGTCTGAAATACTGATAGATAGCTGGTACATAACTTTTCTGGCTCTCTCATGCCATCCTTTAAATGCCTGCATTTGCTATTGATTGGGAACATCAGGAAGAACTGGTTCTTCTTCATTTCTTGCAACGAATTCCCAATATCCTTTTCCCATAAGAAAATTCGTCATTCTAAACTTCCATGCTTGGAAGTTGTTCTTGTCAAGCTTTTTAGTGACAATCTGTGAAAGAGAATCAGACGCCATTACAGAACATTGCAAAGAATTCTGTCATTGCAAAAAAACACAGCTTCAGCCTCACAAGGGCAAATATGCAAAACTGACGAAAGTGGTATTTGACCACACAGCCACTTCTTAGTGATGATTTTTCATCAACAGGCAACAAGGATGATTTTGTACCTCCCAATGTCTCTGTGCATAGGCATACAATGCAATTTCTACGGTAACTTTTCACCAATCTGTAGAATAGTGGTCGCATAGCATAAAATAGGGCCTTTTCCTGAGTGCGTGCAGAAAACGTCCGCCTCCAAAACAGGCCCCAAAATTTCCTCATTAAAAAAATAGAGATACCAAGGGCTAAAGGCCTTTCCCGCAGCATATACTGCCCTCTTGCTACACTGCAAAGGGCCTCTCAATTTGAGACAATGCACTCTTGCACTTTCTGGCTGTGCTACCTGCAGAGACTTGCTCCCAAAATAGAGAAATGAAAGCAACATTGATCCTCTTACCAGAACACCGCAAACTTGGTTTGCTTTCTTGAGCTCCTTACCATGAACAAGGCTCTGATACCATGTCAAGATTGTGGGAGAGAAGGAAGGATTCTCACTTGTAGCTTTCTTGCTTGCACAATGGGGGAATACACACAAAGGTGGAGGCTGAAAATAGTTTTCCTCTTCTTAGTTGTGTAAGCCAAAAGAACTCAAGTACATAGAAATAGAAGAACCCTATATATGGGTCTCAAACCAAACTCAACTAACTAAGGTGGCATACTAACTGAGCCATGAACTAGAGTAGATAAGGATAGCTGTCATCTAGCTATTATTCATGGGCGGTGTACCAACCGCATCTGCAACTGACAAGTCGGTGACATAAATGCACAACGGTTACCCTGGCATATCACGAGTAGAGCTCGATATCTCAACACCTTGCTCGACCACCACAGAGTACTATTGATAGACTTCCACGATCTGTTCTGATAGATATTTAATAGTTTGTGCACAACTTTCAAGCCCTGCCCGGTGTAGCTTCCTTTTGGTCATGGCCATGGCCATTAGTGCCTCCACCTCCTCTCAGGTGTTCTTTAGGTCATCTTGTAGGCTTCCTGTGGCTTTGTCGATGGCCTCATCCCTTATTTATGACATGGCTTCTATTTATCTCTCCAGCCTTCCTTGCTCTTCCCTTGCCATCCACAGCTGGAATACTAGGGCGTCCTCCTATTCTTGGTGTTGTTCTTTTGGTGCCTAGTCTCCTTCTTACGCGCTTCCCTGTAGTTCTGCATGCATAGCTTCCACCTATGCCATTTGCTGCTGGAGCTCAGCATATTGCTGGATGAGCCACTTGTGGCTCTAGTGCTCCGCCACCAAGTCTTGGGCTTCATCCTCTAATCTTTGTCTTAGGCGATCTTCATTTTCTTGAGCCTTCTTTTCTTGGGCATTGAGTTGCTCTTTCAAGTTCCGAATTTATTTCTGATGCTCAAAGGCTTGTTGTGTCATCTCTAGTTGTAGGGCTATTGCAACCTCTCTTTTGGCCTCCAGCTCCATAGCAGCGGCCTTCTTCTCTTCCTTGGCCCTCTCTAGTTGGGCTAGGAGTTCAGCCACATAGGCATCATAGTCCGTGGCCTGGGGAATCGTTGACAGTGCTATGGTGGATGCTTCCACCTTTTGCTACTTTGGGTCCCTGTTCACCACTAACAACCTTTTGGCTCCTATCCCTAGTGTCATCTCGCATACTTTTGTGACCAGGAATTGCATCATGGACATGAACTGTGGTATCCATAGAAGATGCTGGCTTCGATGTGGTGGAGGTGATGGTGGTAGTTTGAGGCATGAGAGTCAAAGGGAGGGGGTGCAACGGGGCCTTGGCCTTGCCCACAACGATTGGGGCTACTTCAGTGCTGCCACTTGATTTGCCTTCGTGCTGTGGGCTCAAGGTGGCCATTCCTCTAGAACCATAGGCCTCCTCTATAGACATGTGCATGGCCTCCACCATGTCTTCATCTTTCTTTATTTTCAGCTCTTTTTCCTCTCTCTAGGCTCTTCTCTTTCTCTCATCTTTGGCCCTCTTAGACTCTTTTTGGGCCTTCCTCAACTTAGACCATTCCTCCCTTGTCATCATTTCTTTTGCCTCCTTCTTCAGCTTTGATGGGGTTCCCTTCGTCTATGCCTTTGGGTCTCTTTGGCCGAATTGCATCTCCTGCTCCTCGTTATCACTTATAGTCCTTTCACTTGACTACACTTGTTCATGGTGAGGCAGTTGATCAAGGGTTTCCCCTACTCCCTCTCAACCTTCCTCTATGTACTTCAAGGCCTCTTGGATGATGACCGTTAGGATTCCACAGAACCTGATGGTGGATGCTTTAGAGGAGGACTTCTTTCAAATTAATCTTGCTGTGGAGGTCAATGATTCTCCTCTTGCTACCATTCTACTAGTGGTCAAAGATTTTGCTAAGCTTTCAATAATTTTGTGCATGAAGTTGTTCCAATCTATTTCATCTAGGGATCCTGTTGCGATGCTCTCCAACAAGAGCACCCCAATTCAATTCATAAGAGCATTGTACCTTTAACTAGAGAAGAGAGTATGAACCATCTTTGCTTGCAGCTTGATCTCAGGATTTGGAATATCCGCTAAACTTACCCCATCCATTGTGGGTACGACAGCCTTGTTCATCCCTAGCATGCTGTACACGTCCCTTTTTGGGCATCGCTCGGTCTTGCTAGTTAAGCCTAGGGCCTTCTCCACCACCTCATGGCTCAATTCAACCTCTACTTAGTGGGCTTCTTTCACTTTCCTAATTTTCACCATGCCATAGTTTCTTTCAGCATTGAAGATCCTCAGAAATTCTGCGCATTTTTTGTAGTTGACCGCCTACCCAACTTTTTCTATGTACTTCTGCACAAGAGGCTGCATTGGTCCACGAGTTGTTTTATGGGTGGCTCTTCCATGATGACGTTCTCTAGGTTCATGCCATGCTTGAATGTGAACTGACTGTAGCCTCTTGTTTCTACTGTCAAGCCATACTTAGTTTGCTCTTCCTCTGTGAATGGAAGCTTACTGCCTTCATCTTGCCCTGCCATTTCAGGTTCCTATCATATATCATGGTTCACCATTAGTATTCCTAAGACATTTTCTTGTTGGGAAATAAACATGAATTGATCATGATTTTTATGGCAAGAGGAACATGCTTTAAGCAATAAAAAGAAATTTCCCTTGACCAGTTCTAATCATTTCCAAGATCTTATGACACTTCTCCTTGATTTCACCTTTCTTCATGTTTACTCCCTCTCCCCTTGGGAATGAGAAGAATCCTCCTATGATTGGACATGGGAGAGGCAAGACATTTGATCATTGTAGGGTGCTATTTACTTGGGCATCGTCCAATTATAGAAATTAGGGTTGTACTCCAATTAGGCATGACGATCGAGATTACAAGGGCTAATGCATACTAGGGTAATGTAAGTCAAGATATTGGTTAGAAAGTCACTCGAGTTGATGCGGCTAGCCACATGTAGCTCTTCTTTTGTAAGGATATGATCAATGTAAGGATGAGCCAAGACCTGGTCGTCTAGGTGTTTGGAGGGAGTGGTGGCCAAAAACCTAAACAAGGTTGGTGATACGTAAGTCGGGTCATACTCAGTTGTCTTGATGGAGTGTCGCTACTCAGCATTAGTCATTATTTTGTAACCTCGCTTCTCCCATTGGAGACGTAGGTTACCCCATTTTTGTAGGAACAAGGAGAGTAAGCTCCTCAATCTCAATGGTTGAAGCATGCCTTTGGGGCTTGCAGTAGGATGTTATTAATCGTTTGATGAACTCGTGCTCTTTTGAGATTTCACCATTATCGATCAACTCCTTTGAGACTTTGGGGGATGTTACAGTTATAAAGTCATATTATTCCCAAGTGTAGGATAAGGAATGAACCTCAGAGACAAGGGGTTCATCAAGCAAGCTGAGGTCAAGTCTTTCCTAGCTCCTAGCAAATGTGGTAAAGGTGTTATCCAATAGCTTGATACAGGTCACCAACTCATCTCCTATATTCTCAGTAAGGTCCTTGGCGGACGACTGATAGAAAAGAACGTCGTTTGTAGGAAGGCCTAAGACCTATTAGTGGTTGGGGTGGAATTGAGCTAGATAGTAATGGTTAAAGGGGTGGTAGACTAGGTAGTGTTGGATCTAAGGATAACTCTATAGTCCGATCCACATGCCTAGCACTGCTTTGAGGTACTGAGGGTGGCTCCAGTGGCATGGACAGTGCATTGCTTTCCTCTTGAGTAGCCGTTGGGGTGCCAAGTTGTTTGGACTTAGATGATTCCTGGATATCAAGCTACTGTTTTGGTTGATATATTGGTTGGGATTTTTTGACCGCAACCATCATGGGTTCTGTGGGCTTTGTAGCTTGGGTTTCCTAGGTGCTCCTTGCCTTAGCAAGAGTGAGGCTCCTTGGAGGTGGGGTGGCAGTCGATGGTCGTGGTTGGGCTATGCTTCTAGGATCTCTTGTCATGGGCACCCATATCTAGGTGTTGCCTTGGTAGTATCCTTGGGCTCACAACAGATCTTTGGGAATCCATCGTGGCTTAATTGTGCATCCATGTTGATAGCGTTAGATTGGTTTCTTAGGTTTGGAATGATAGTTGTTTGGCCATGTTTACTTGCTATGCATAGACCATTTTTGGTGCCTTGGCACCCATTTAAGTGTGGGATTTGCAGCTTTGGAAATGGCCTTAGTTGGCAGTGGTTTTGTGGTCCGGGAGGGTTGTGATAACTCACAACCCCCCTCCTTAGGCTTGATCCTATGTGGCTCTATTAGTGGCATTACATGCTTTGGTGGAGCCTTGCTGCCCTTGCAAGAAGTTGTCATGATTCAAATGTTGCCAATAGAAAGGTGAATCCTTTACAGATTGTAGTCCACGTTGCAGTGTGCTTGCTTCTTGAAAGTGTGTCCTAATAGCATCTCTTGACCTACATCTTTTGTATTTGGCAATACATAGAAGATGACTGGTAGGCTCTCAGACTCGATAGAGACTTCAATCTTGCACTTCCCTAGGAGTGCACTTCCCTAGCATTGGTGTGGGCTGTAACTATAGCTGACCAATGAAGGTGCAATGAGCATAGGTCAATACATTGAGGTCAGCTCCCTCGTCAATCAAGACATCATATGCTGGTGCTACTACCTCTTCATCCTTGTCCTCTAGTTCAGTGATGGTGGCTATGTGGACATTGACAAGGGCTTCCAGCATAGGGGGCTCATGCAGTGGGTGTGTGGGAGGATAGTACTTCTTTATGTGACTCCCATTAAAGAAGCCTATGCCCTCACCTTCAGTGTCATATTCTACGATTTCTACCTCCTCCTTGGTCTCCTCACTACTAGAGTAGCAGTCCTCATAATCATCATTAGAATTGGCTTCTCCTGTTTGCTCGTTATCCCCGGACTCTTGTCTCCGGCATGTCCTTCCTCGGTAACTAAGGCCTAATTGTACATTAAGTTTTGGTCATGCAACTTAGTCCATCTCCCCTTAGGATTGTTCAAGAGGTCTTTGAGGGGCTTGAGATTAGTAGTGGGAATACCAGTCAACTTGCCCACCGCTAGATACTTGAGGGTCTCGTGTAGTTCTAGCTTGTTGCTAGGAACATGGAAAGGGATAGGTCTAGTTTGGCCGCTTGAGCTCCTAGCCATCGTACAAAGGGTCACTACGGGTTCCCTCCTTGAGAAACTTGTGGTTTTTGCTTCCTATTTGTATATCTCCTTCTCATCTGAGAATGGAAGATCGATGGTTGCTAGCATGTGCATCCAATCTTGCTCATCATCAGGACAAGGAATGTATTTGGTCAAGGGTCCATGAGACTTCCTTATTGTGTGTCACCCTTGAGCATGCCAGAGGCGACATCCAGGTTAATAGGGGTTGTCTTCCAAGTGTCCATCTCAAGCTTTACCACTTTTGTTTGGTTCCCTAGGAACATTAGACCATTGCCCTTGTCTTCAATGACTCAAGCATTCCTCATCAAGAGTCGTCCTAGTAGAATATTGTAGTCCACTCCCTTCATGACAATGAAGTTCACATATAACTGGACTCTCGTGATCTTCATTGGCCAAAATTTTAAGACTCCAAATGGCCTTACTTTCATTCCGTTACCTAGAGTGACGTTGAGCCTAGTGGTTTCGACGGCCTAGTTTCCCCAAGCTTGGAGCACAGTATGGCTCAACACACTCACTCCCACCTTGATATCTATGATTCCTTTCCATGTATATGTCGCATTCTGACTGCATCTAGTCAAAGCGGAATGGAACAACATCAAACGACAACTGCGAGGATGACTAGACATGATAGTCCTGACAATAGATGCACCTTGAATGGCACTGCACAGACGACCCTAGATATTAGTAGAGATTCCAAATCTAGTTGTGTAGTTGGGGACTCAAAAGGGCATGTATTAGAAGGCTTAAATTTATAAGCCAAGGCCTAGAAGATGAAGACATAGTACTACCTGCTTATCTTAGGGTCAAACTCATTGCAAAAAGGGAGCACTGTGTCAACGCTCTCATTGATGAAGGAGTTGATTTTAATATCTTGACCTATGAAGCATGGACCCTACTAGGCCAATTAGAGCTCACACCAACTGATGAAACTCTTAATCCTTATGGGAGACACCCACAAGCACTTATAGGGAAGTGCAAAAACCTTATAACTATTGAAACTGAAAGCTTGCCTATCCTATTCCATGTTTCGCCAAATAGTGTTGATTGTGGAAAGGAAACCCTCCTAGGAAGACCTTTCAAAAGGGTGACAAAGTGTGAGGTTGATTACATAGCACAGAGGATACACTTGACACTACCATGTGTGAGGATAATCACAACCTTTAGTAAGGGTGACCTCATCAAACCTCAAAGGAAGGACAAGGAACATTCTGACATACCACGCAAGTCTAGTGATGAGAGCAAGGAATTGTTGAAAGAGTTGATACAAGTGCATGTTGAACAAAGAGAATCAGTGAGAGAGACCATGCTTGAAACAATAAGGTCAAGATACAATGCCAAGGACAAGCTTTGGACTTACAAATATCGTAGAAGAACACAAAAAAAGCCCAAGCCTTATAGACAAAGGTATCGATGGAGAGGCAACACAACGCCACGATGGATATCCAAAGCGTTGCTACATACTCAAGGGTATTACGTAGGTAATTGATGGATTTGGGTACTAAAGCCCCCTGCTAAACCACCTCTAGTAGTTGAAGGCCAAATTGTATCAAAGGAAATCTAAATGAAAATCCAAGCCTTGAGTCAGCAACAATGGAGTGATTGAGCCCCTCACGATTGAAATCAAGAAACCAAACATGACTGCTCGAAAGGTGGATCCTTAGCCTAGCGTGCTTAACGAGAGAACATCAGATATGATCGTCAAGTGTGCACAAAGACCACTAGGAGCCTTTGACTTCCCAAGAGGATAACGAGCACCACAAGCACAATGCTGCTCATAGTAAGATTGATTGCTCAACAAAACAAACGGCAAAATCATCTAACAGCCATGATCAAATCTTTCGGCCAGTGCAAAGTCCACCAAGGAGCCCCAAATCTCCTACACCCTCTTTTCCTAAACACACATAGGAATCACAACATTAGTTGTCTAGTGTAGCTGCTCAATCCCAATCTCTATCTCCATGTGAGCTTCCAAATTTCCAAAATGCGGGACATGACACCACCCCTAATTCTCAACCTAGGGATATGCCTATGCAATCCACTATGGCTAGCTCAATCGATCTGCACAAGTGAATGCTTAAAGGGCAACAAAAGACATGACCACTTTCGATCTGCCTATGGACTTGACACTGCAATCCACCAATAGTTGCCAATCCACTGAACTAGCTGCTACTACTTCCAATCAGGAACCACCTCACTCACTACCTTTGGCCATGACAATGCCCCTTGCGGAACGTGTCCTTAGAAATTCACTTGTGGAAGAGGTGTCGCAACCAACATCCTTGACACCTCGAGCACTACCAAAGCACTTGGAGCCTAGGCTTGAGGAGAAATCTCTCAAAGATTTGGCCAAGGAAATGGCGCATCTAATCAACGAACCAGAGACGAAGTGCATGATGAAGCTTGATCACAAGCTAACAACCATCACACATGTGTACATCCATGTGGACATGGGAAGGCTAATACTAGAGCACACGAAGCTCATAGCCAAAACCTTGACCTGGCATGAGCAACAACATTTTTTCTCCCACTATGAAACTATCATTGAGGAAGTCATAAAGGAGATCCCAAAGGCCACAATTAGAGAATTGCGCTTGATACCCTCACTCTATATTGCCCAATGATGAAAGATAAACAAGGAAAAGGTCAAAGCAATCAAGCAAAAAGGGAAAGGACAAGGCAACTTTGCACAGGAATGGTACTCCAATCAAAGTTTGGCAGCCAAAATCGGCCACCGACTAATGACACTCGCTGAGCAAAGGAAAGCCCTTTGGACATCAATACATGATCCCATGTACATTGCCCCAACCTCATTAAGAGTGTTGGAAATGGTCCATGAGATCCATCTTTCTGCCACTTTCCAAAAACATCCCTTGTAAGAGTGTTGGAAATGGTCCATGAGATCCATCTTTCTGCCACTTTCCAAAAACATCCCTCATTAAGAGTGTTGGAAATGGTCCATGAGATCCATCTTTCTACCACTTTCCAAAAACATCCCTTGTATGTTAAACTACTTCTAGAAGAAGATCTACACGTGGCTAGTAGGCTAGGAGTAGGGAGCATGGTACTTGATATTAGCGCATATGTCTTCTGCCTCACTCAAGACCTTGCAATCCTAGATCTCTATGCTTCCCATCAATATAGCCCTGACTTCTTCAACTGGTTTCGTCCAAGCTTACGTGATAGGAATCCTAAACTGTCTCTTGGTTCTACACTAGAGTCGCCCAAACCTCCTGAGCAAGAGAAAAATAGCTCTAAACACAACACATGCATAGATAAGAAGCAATGGAGGCATGTTCTAATGGGTAAGGAAAAGAGTCTAGAGAAAACACCCAACCAGGAGTAGCTGCCAATGCAATCGAAGGAGGGGCTAAACAGAGGGGAATCAGCTTAAGAGCTAGACTCTCCAAAAAGAGAGGCAATTGTATCCTCACAACCTAGCGAGGCTGTTCAACAAGCCGCAGCTATGTCCCATTAGGACACATTAAAGAAAGAGAATTTTGAGGCCCAACCTTACACATCAACAAATGACCTAGTTCAAGGTCTTGAATCCTTAAGGGACACATCGCAATTGCCTAAGAAAAAGATGAGAAAACAAGAAAAACAATGGCAATTGCTAGTGGTTGTAGACACCAAGAAGATTGAGACCAAGAGCGTTGAAGAGTTGAGGAAAAAAGCATCGAGTCCATCCACCAATGAATCCATTGCCATCTCTCTTAATAGCAGTGAAACCTTAGACACATCTGTGTGTCTTGAAAAATCAAAGCAACCATTATCATTAACGATTTCTTGCAACACTCAATCCACCGACAATAGAGCTTGCATTGACCAATCAAGAGTGGATGCAACACTGTCACAACACGGTGACAAGATTATACCAGTCACATCCAAAGAGAACCATGACACAATAGTAGCAAAGCCTCAGGAGAAACATGAAAACCCCAAGGATATAGGCAATCCTAGCATTGACCAATCTTGCTCATCTAGGCATGACCCCCTAGCTATGCTAAAGCCTAGAGAAACTCCTAGAACCTTACATGAGATAGCAAGGTTTGAGAAAGCCTTCATAGAACATAGAAGTGTCACACAGAGTGCTTGACTGAGTTGGATGCTAAACTTAAATTATTCGCATGCGTCTACGTCCTTGCAGACACGTGCACATTCCCTAGGGAGCAACTCGAAGAATACTTGCTAGGTCCTTTGTCCTAGTGGGAAGAGCAAGAATATCTTAACGACCACTATGACATGCTCCTACATAAGTGCATGCAACTCATCTCTGATGAGGAGGCCGAAAAACTACGCCTAATTGTGGCATTCAACGAAGCGCTTTGCCAACCAAATCTCTTAATGATAAAGAAAATAAAGCAACAATTAGAGGGTTGAAGTCAATTTGAAAAATGTTAGTTTGAAAACCACGTTATAATGGCCAAACTAGGAGCCCAAATCATGATGGTCTTAGAGGAGCGATTGGCCAAATGGCAATCTCAAAGAGACCCAACCTATGTGGCGCCAACTTCCCTTCGAGTGTCGATTGCCATTCAGGGTATGGACTTAGCTGGAACTAGCCACGAAAGCTCTCTGGTTGATAAGATTCTCACTGAGGAGGATCTACATGTTGTGAGTAGACCTGGACAAGGCACCATGCTACTTGATATTGGAAAATGCATGTTGTTATTGAATAAGCTACCACGAGTACTGGATGCATGTGCCACACTCCCCAAGTTCTACAATTGGTTTTTATCCTCACGAAGTGACATGGGTTCATAAATATGTACATAAATAAACAATGAGTTTTGTAACTATGTACATATAATACCAACACACACAAGCAATGGTAGCCAAGTGTAGGGAGACAATTTTGGGTTTGATAGGCTGAGCCCCTATAGTCCTCCTCTCACCACACATCTAGAAGTTGTGTGACCATTCTCACCTCCAAGTGGAGGGCATGTAGCCCTCATGGCTGCCATGGGAAGCCTTGACTAACACCTCTGAGGGTGTACACGAGGTGCCATTTCTTTATATAGAAAATTGTGCATGCCTCACCTCACCCCTCCTCGTCATATGCGCTTGATAATCTACTATTTAGTCCATTTCATGTGACTGGTTCTATCTTGCCTACAGGGCCTAACCCTTGGTTCACATTTTGCAAGTTTCACCAAATAGCCATCACGGAGCACACAATGTAGCTGGCCTCCAAGGTATGCATCAAGAGGAGGCCCAAAACGACACCGCCCAGGATGCAAGCCAAAAACTCCCCAAGCCAGGAAGAGGAAGACACAAGGGAATGCCCGGGAGGTAGTGACCCCTACCATATAGACCCTCCCCATATGCTCGAGCACTAGGTGCTTGAAGAGAAAAAGGTAGCTAGAAACAAGAAGGAATTTACGGAGTTATTCCAGAGCATTCTTGATATTGCAGCGGCCAAGGACTACACCATTTGGGTCCTAGCTGATGTCTTCCCTGCCCAGCTTGACAAGAGCTCACCACCAGCACTCTCCCAGTCGCCTCACCACCAGGACTCTGCCTCGCTTCGTACAAATAGAATAGCCTCTATGCTGTATAAAATGCTTACCAAGTGCTACCTAGCCATGAATTTTTGTCAAAAGGGGAAAGGCTCTCCAACTGTATAAACTTTCCTTACCTACTACTAATACATGTCATGTCTTTAACAAGCACCGATGATATGCATCGCAAAGTCAACACCATAGGATTTATATAAAGTAATGTCTTTTTGCATTGCATCTATTCGTTAAAGTTGATGCATGTGACTTGCATGTACTCTCATGAAGTGTCAAGTGGATGCAGGATGACACAGGTATTTGTATGAAAGTGTTCAATGTCCAAGTCACCCCTAGACCACCAACTTCGCAAAGAGCCATGATGGAAGCCTCATTGTTGGAAGAGAAAAGAACCCTTGCAGAACACCCACATTACATTTGAGCATGGCCAAAAACATAGTCATTGGCTACTCTCTCTTTCTGGGTCAAACTCTACATTTGGCTCACAGCAGTTGTTACCTCAATTGTACCGACATCACATGTCACAAAGAGGTTTTGCAAAATCTTAAGTGTATCTCCCCATTCTCACAACTGTTCCCCTAGCAACGAGGCTAGTAACACAATCATCATTGTAATATCCATTTTCACAGCCTTTGACTCTCTATATATCCCAACCCAAATGAAAGGTTGATGGCCTCAACGTATTGCAATGATTTATTTCCCAAAAAGAGAGAGAGAGAGAGAGAGAGAGAGAGAAGTAGAAGAAGAAAAAATAAAAAGAGAAAACAAAAAGAAAGGACAATAAAAGAAAATAAAGAAACAATGAAAGAAAAAGGAAAAAGCACTCACAATCACAGCACAACACCTGGGGGTCCTCAAATCAAGTGCGTCCAGTTACCTTGGTTGACTAGCTCTACCCTAGTCCCCTAGCCCTTTTCACGTCCTCCACAATTGTTTAGGGCACGTCAAGGGCAGAACACACCTAGGGAGCTTGTCTCGCCTATGGTTAGACTTGTCACCTTGACCCACGTGCACGATTCCTTTTTTGCACTCCACTACTTTAGTACCATTGCAATCGATTGTGGTAAGCAACGAATGAACGACCATGGAAAGTACACCATACTTGTTGAGCAAGACAAGTAGCTACCAGCTACCAAAAGTTAAGATGTTGATGAGTTCAATTATGCTACATTGTGTTGTCACAGCAGAAATGATCTCTCATGCACCTTCATTTGTACTTCTACTCAACATTGACAACTTTGCTTCATCCACATGTTGCTACTAGGCACCAGACCAACAATCTTCTACCTACATAATATCTAAGTATCCATGTGCACTCACATAATATCTGCACCACAATATCCACACAGTTTGGGTCCTCAAGTGTAGGACATTACTCTCGGCTTTGACCTGTCTCCAAACTAATCAAACTCCATCTTATCCACGATAAGAAGACTAGCACTACACCTAGGGAGAGACCACATATGAGAGGTTTTCAATTGTGCAAGTATTGAAGACTCCAAGGAAAGTACCATTAGATCGTCATCAACACTCAACTTTAAAATCTTATCCTTTATCATCCTACAGGCCTAGCAAGGAATCGTTGCCCATCAAATCCCCAGCACACCCACACCTGTGCCAACCCATGAGTGCAAATCCCACCAAAAACCAGCCCTGTCAACTACTTCAATAGTCCTATCACCAACCACTCAGGCCAACAAAGTGCCATCAACCACCTTCATCCGCACCACCACTAAAACTCCTCCAAGATCAACCACAGTAGTCCCTTCCACCCACGTCTTTGGTGCATTCCAAAGCCTGCTACCTACAATGGTGAGTGCCATGGGATGACACTTGTCTAGGAGGGGGTGATGCTAACCCTCAAACAAACAAGTTGGAAAATAGAAAAAATCTAAAGCGGAGGATAAGGCCAAGGAAAAAGTGGAATGGAAAATGAAGGCGCGCCAAGAAAAATAGGGAAACACAAGAAGTGTAGAAAATTTCTAAATCAAGGAAAATGATGCACAAGAAAAAGTGCAAGTCAATACTTTTGTAAAAGAGCGCAAGGCACATCATGATTTATTTTAAGAGCACCAGGCTCTCACCCATGCAAGTTGTAAAGGTAGATGGATGGTAGGAAGGAAGCTAGGAAGATAGGAGGACAATGGGAAAAAGGGCCTAGGCCACACCCGGCCGTGTAAAAAAAGGGGATAAGGGGATGACCGCCCAAAATGGATTTAGGGTTTTGTATATAAAGTTGAAAAGTGAATGATAAACTTATTCTTGTGTGTGGCTAAAAGTGGCTCTTCTCTTCTTCTTCTTCTTCTTCTTCTTCTTCTTCTTCTTCTTCTTCTTATTGCTTGCTTGATCTTGTGCTTGAGAGAGAGTGTGTGAGAGTGTGAGGGAGTGAGTGAGTGAGGGTCAAGGACTATGGTGCAGAAGCTCTCCATCTTCTCCTCTCTTCTTCTCTTCTCCTCTCTTCTCTTTTCTTGCTTGCGGCGATGGATCTTGGAGTGTGGAGCTTGAGGATGGAGCTTACTTGAAGCTCACACTTGGATTGTGGAGCTACTGGAGTGCTCGGGAGAGGAGGTAACCTAATTGGGCATGGAGATAAGATCACTACACCCGTAGAGATGGATGGCATGTCGGCTATGTGAGAGGTAGCCATTAGTGCTTGGCTTGGAACGCTTGAAACAATAAGCGGTCTGTGGGTCTTGGTGGTTGATCACCTCTACAATCCCCAAATCAAAGCTTGAGGTAGATAGGAGATTTAGGTATGTTAATCATCAGAAACAAGTAAGTATTTTTGGATTTGGATGTGTGGATGAGTAGGTTAAAGAAGCATGGATGTTATATGGTGATTTTTTTATTGCATTAGGTAGGATAGGATTAAAACAATGTGAGCACAAATAGGGTTTTCGCTATTGTATAACAAGCTGAAACAGGGAAAAGAAGGGCAAAAAATGAAACCTTGGGTTATATACTGGTAAGAGGAGCAAGATTAAGGTGAATGCAGACCTAGGTAGGGCAATAAGAGGCCAGGAGTGGCAAGGAAGACCTCATTTTTCATTAGAGAGAGAAATAGAAACATGTTGATCACAAAGGAGGTCACACACTTTGATTATGGTGTTTTCAATGGATCCAAGTACGTAAGGATCTTCTTTATATGCATTGATGTGATCTAGAAGGTATGATAGGGGGCGTGACGAATGCTAGGAGAAATCGGCCAAAAATCATCGTGTTGCGCTGTCAGGTTTACAATCGCGATCACCATGTCTTGGTTTGACTCCTTGAGTCGGATAGTCGGACCACCAACTCAAAGTCGGCAGACCACTCGAACAAACCTACGTGGTCCGATCTGACACCCTGTCCAATTTTGAAAATTGGACACACAATTTGTCCATTGAACACTGGACCCATCTGATCGCCATGCTCGGACCACAGAGTCGAACCAACCCATCTTGTCTGATCGGACAAACCCTGTCCGATTTTGAAAATTGGACATTCCATAATCAAACCATTCAGAATTAGATGCCTCAAAATCAAACAAAAAACTGCAATCTTTGAGGTCTCGAAAATGCCTTTTAGGAGATAGAAAGAGAGTGCTCTAGACCAATAGCAGCAAAGCCTCTATAATGGAGCTTCTATTTTAAAAATGAAAAAAAATATTTTATAAAAAGATATATATATAATAATATTACGAATTTGTATTATCAATATCTATTTTTAGCCTCTTATATTTGTGATTATGACATTCTTTGTATTAATGATATAGAGTCTTGACCAATTTTATTTAATGATATGTCTAGATGAATGATAATGATAGGTTTAATCTAAATTCAAATTAGTAAAAAACTTGGCACATATTTTTTTCCCTCCTTTCTTTTGCCCTGAGAGTGGAATTTTGGTGCTGAGAAGTGCTTAAAAATAGCAAAAAATTATGAATATCAAGGGAAAAATATTCAACATCGAAGACGGCGGCTCAATCTAGGACGATTTTAAGCGTCAAAGTGCTTTAGAGGTGCCCGAGCGACACTTGTTGATTTTTCATAATTTTTTAGACTATTGTGCGGGTTGACAAGAGTTATCAGCCAATGCGGGAAATCGAGCCGGACGCCTAGGATTTTTCAGAGCTCAATTCGGAGTCCAGACGGGGAAATGGCCAAGAAATCAGTCAAGATGCGAACAAGTGGACAAAATTTGGCCAAAATGGGCAAGTGACCCTTGGGAGCCCAAAATTTAAATGTAGCATGAAACTTTTCATGCATATGAGTGAAAAAATGTGGAGGAGGCGTGGAGGAAGATGGTGCCCGAAATTTGCGCTTCTTGGATGGAGGAGGCATCATGGCTGTTGCAAACAACCCCCCCAATTGATCATGGGGCTTGAATCCCCCCTGCATGCTAGTCTTATCGCCGTGCTTCAATCCTCCAATGGCGGTCTCTATGAAGAATTCTGATTTCAATCTTTCTCTCTCCTCCCTCTCTCTCTTCCAAGGGCAGATTCATATGGTGAAGAAGAAGAAGAAGAATGGATGACGGATGCTTATCCAATGAAGACCAGATTGCTCCGTGGTTCAAGAGGAAAGAAGATTGCTGATTGTGGGCTGTCATGAGCATTAATGATGGATGGAAACCAGTCCCGAGATATGGCAAATAAAAACCTGCAACTCGCAAAGAACGATAATCTCATTTTTACAAAGGAAATTGATGATTTATGCAATTTGCTTCATGGATACTTGTTCCCATGGGATGATTATGCATTATAATGTTGTTTGTAATGTCTTCCAATTGTTTGAAATTAGAAAATCATAAAATCATAAGTGTTGTGGATGAAATTAATAGTGTAAAACCTGTAAAACACGCGAAATATGAAAAAATTGGGTGTTTTTGAGATATAAATAGAAAATATAATAAGACACATCAACTAAACTTGTGTTCTTTCTGCAAATGAACCTAAGGGCCACAGCCCATAACCTGTTTTGAATTTTTAGTAATTGAAAAATACAAAAAATGGAAAAAATACAAAGAAAATAGGAAAAAACCCCTTAAAAATAGAGAAAAAATAGATTTTGAGTGCCGAAAATTAAGGAAAAATAAGATTCACGTTTGTGGATGTATGAGGGGTCTGAAGTATGAGGTTTATCCTCAGTTTAGCCCTACCTTTATGTCTTAGTGAGTTTTTATGGCTTTTTATACAATAAAAACATGAAAAATGAACCCTAAACCTATGTACCATACCCAACCTAAACGGGTAAGGGGGTAGAGTGTATGAAAGGTATTCAAATGCTGAATGAAATGATGAAAATATTTCTGGTTTTATGCATACAATTTAGGTTGGTCAATAATTGAAAATTAAGGACCTCGTAGCACAAGGGTTTCTCGGTGCTAGGTTCATGCAACGCCGCATACGAGCAATAGTCAAATTCATTGAAAGAAATGGTTTCCACATGTACACAAATGCTAATTTTCCTAATTGCTTGAGCATGTGGACATTCACAATTTGCATGAATCATAAAGAAGTTTAAAAGGTATCAGACAATACCTCATGGATGCATGGCAATTGCTTTCTAGAGAGATGTGACCAATGTTGAGTGAGTAAGGTTGTCCAAACTGCAGGCTAGGCGTTGGGTCTAAGGGGAAAGAAAGTGAGGTATGGTACATTCCTGGATACGATTAATTGGTACCTTGAGTGGAAATTTGTTCGTATGTGTTATATATGTTTAGCGACGCATTGAGGGGCCAATTCCCAAGATGTAGAAGAGTCGCAGTGAGGTAGCGGCAGTCAGTCGTGGGAGGACCTCCTATGTTTGTACTTCGTGATATTTGGCAATGTGTTGGGACTCCCTCTGAGGAGTGTTAATTGGGTTAGAGTTGGACTACGAGACGTGATACAAATGCAAGATGTTTAGGAAGATGATGTATGTGTCATCCACGCTCCTGCCACGAGACCGTGGGGTTGTTGAGCACATGATAGAGGTCCGGCTAGTGCATGAGCCAGTGCCGGCCCGTTTCAGGTCCCATCATGCCCCTCTCGTGTTTTTTCCTCCTTTGTGATAGCCTAGTACTCTGTGTGTGTGTGTGTGTGTGTGTGCGCTATGGATACAAAAAATTAACCTTCAACAAGGCGTCCAAGCTCCCAAATGACATCCATATCAGTGTTTAACTCATTCCAAAAAGATGGAATATAGATTCCTACAATCATTAGCAAAGGAAGTTGGATCACCATGCAACAAGCAAAACGTGGAAAAAAGTGAAGATATGAGAGCTCATTTATTTTCTCTTGGATGGGTAGAATCTGAGATTTCAAGCTTGAAGTAAACAAGAATAGCATAAAAGAGGTACTGGTGCAAGATGTGTTTATCCATAGAGAGCTATATTTGGAACCTAGAACTTCAAATCTTCCAATGTATAGACCAAATTGTAAGAATTTTATTCTTAAAGTCTTTCTTTTCTTAAACTTGGTTTAAGGTTTTCCATTATAACATTTGTTTATTTGTCTTATAGATGTCTATCCCTCTGATCTTGAGGAATGGCAACCGGTCGAGTTTATTGTTGATGTTATTGATGTGATGCATGGTTCGATTGGAGAAGAAATATACAAAGAAGACATAGCTTGTAGAGAATGTAATATTCTTTTATGATAATTCTTATATTGTCCTCATACATCGGAGCCAATGAGGATCAATATCCCCCCTTCATTTTTTCGATTTTTCAAGCTTTGAGTGGCCTTTCGGAGATATAGAGAGCATTAAAACCTAATATCTCAAGTAGGCTAAGCAAAGTTACTTTTTTTATGCCTATTAATATATTTGTTGACTTATTTTCTAATGTTGAGATAAGAAGATCAATAGCCATGCTTTTAATGAAGAGACTAACATATGATCATGTCATACAATTTGTTGATGAGGGATGGGACACTACGATAGAAGGAAAAGTTATATGTAAGAGATAGATCAAGACTCTATAGATTGTAAATATATGATTGCTACTCAAAATTTCATCTTTAGCTTTTATTATAGTAGATGGCATTATGTTGATGGTAGTCTAGTTGCTTTAGACCAAAATCTTGAAGTTTTTATATCATATTATATTCACTTAGGTGTATATCTAATTTCACTTCTTGATTATTAAACATTTGCAACATATTTTTTGTAGATATCAGTAAGGAGAGAAGAATATACAATGCAAGGATATTGAAAAAATATCTCTTTGCTATCAATATAAAATACATGTACAAATTTTGTGGTAAATTTTTATCAGTCATCTCCATGACTTTTACACACAAGGGCTTACAAGAAATGAGGCAAATCTACTTCTTTTTTTGAGAACTTTTCTTAGGAGAATGGACATCCTTTTTACGAGTCCTTTTTCCTTTCTTTGATGCTTTGGTTGCCTTGGGTGTTGAAGACATAGCTTCACTTGCTGCAATTGCATAGACCTCCTCTCCTTCAATGTCCAAGCCCCCACTATTGTCCATTCTTGTCAGTTGCATACAATTGACCATTATATTATTATTATCAATGGACTATTTTTTACGATCGTTGCTTACTTGTATATTAAACCCTTATAACTATCATATATTTGTAAGAAAAGAATTTTAGTTCATTGTTATTTTTTACGATGGACTATATTATTATTATCAATGGACTATTTTACAACAAATCTCAATCTTAAAGTTTAGTATCTTTCACATTACCTTTGTAAGTTTATCTTCATTGAGATAAATAAACCTAACCAAACTTCTAGCATTTGCAATTACTCTCAAGCCCCACAAGAGTGACTATCATTTTGATGAGGACACTCCAATCAACAATATAAAGTAAAACTATGAAACTTGTTTATAGTATTTTATAAAATAAATTTTCTTAATATGTTCCAACCATTCAAATCAAGACCTTACTGCAACTTTTCTATATTGCATTGTTGCAAGTAAATTAGAAGGCATGGAAGGCTTTTTCTCTAGCACTTCAATCAATATTTTTATAGCTATGTACCAGAAAGACAATAAAATTTAGAGTAATTACAAAAAGAAAGATCGAAATATTAATGAGACCCTGGATTATATAACTTACAACTTGGCATTTCCATGGTTTCCTTTCATAGAAATGATGAGGAAACATTGCCTCTCCACACAGTCTATTCCACTTAGGCTCCAATGAGAATTGAGCCAATTATATTTCAATAATTTAGAAAAATAAAATCTCATAAAATCTAACAAAATATCAAATTACTTACTTTTCATTATATGGAATTAGAAGAACCTCCAAAGTTTGAAAGTCAATTGGATTGAACTAATGATCAAATGCACTTGCATTGAGCTCATTCCTCATATAGTATGAGATAGATGGATCAAGAACCTCAAATCTTTGTTGTATACCAAAGGGGAGCTCATGCATTCCACACCTAGCAAAGGAATAGATATCATAGTGAGCATCAACATGAAAGCCAATTGCTAGAAAATTATAGTGAGTAAAAACAAATTTTGATATATTATACCTCATCTGATCAAGAAGAGTAGAGTCATTTACTTCTCTTATTTTATTCTTGAGGATTTAAATACAGTCACCGGGTAAAAAGCAATAGGCATTGAAGCCCTTAGGGTCAGCCCTTTCAAGAAGGGTGGATAGCTGTTCTTCAAAAGATAGGAGATGCTCTGCTTCCTTTTATTCTTCCTCCTTTCTTTTATACTCCCTTCATTTATCTGCATGCTCTTCTATGGCCTTTCCCTCTTTCCATGTAGTCTTGTGTCTTTTTCATGGGTGACATCTTCAACCTTAGGACATGGATCACCTTTCATTTTTCTATATGGAGGCACATTTAAAATATTGAAAGGCTTCACATAAAAAAGGGGGATTGGCTCAATGACCTTTGAAAACTTGTATCTGAACCTCCTAAGAATTATCATGTCTTTGTCCATAAGTGTAAGCCTATGTGCATGAGCAGCACATACATAGGAATCTTGAAAAAACTCAATCAAAAAATCTTTTGTGGCCTCTTGAACAATTGAGAACTACCATTGTCTATCCAAAACTATCATGACTATGCTTGTCACAACTTTCCTTAACAAGCCTCTGAAAAGGTAGGTTTGGAATTGCACTATCCAGAGCCTTTATTACACTTCTAATCTCCTTTAGACATCTAACTTGCTGTGAAAACTTTCTCCTTGGCTTTGATTTTCTTGTAAGTTTGGAAGACTTATAGGACTGATGGATCTTTGAAGCAAGACCTCTAGGATCAACTTTCTGCTTTCTTGTAGTAGCTTTGGTTCTAGCCATCTGAAATCTCCACATAAAACAAAAAATAACTCAAAATTAGGAAAGATTCCCAAAATCTAATATAATGTCATTTGCAATCACTTAGTGGTAAACAAACACTCTTCAAATAGTTTCAATCCCAAGCCAATCATATATTTGTACTTTGACAATAACTTATTTTATCAAATGATAAAATTAAACTTTAATAATTTATCAAAGTTCTACTTACCTTCTACCTTAAATTTCTATTGAAAAATATAGCCCTCCGACGTATGAAATACGACCTGGGGAGTTTGGGTAAGGGAGACATACGCCTTTTCACATTTCATATGTCACTTTTTTTGTGTGAAAATTTTAGCCAAATTCAAAAAAATTTGAAAAATAAGTCCGTAAGGAATTAGAACACAATATTAATGAGTTTGGGAATCTCCCAATTCCCATTTTTTGAATAGTAAAAAGATGGCACCCGGATAACATGTCCATAAGTTTCTCAAAACCATATGATGTGACCTATCGTTGGAAAGCACTTGAAAAATGGAATCTATTGAGCTATAGAGCACTCGATTTGGAGTTATAGTGTTCAAGTTATGACAAATCCAAATATTTGACCACATGTCCCACACTTATGGGAAATTCCCATATTCCCCAATATGGTGTTTTAGAATATGATTTTTCTATTGGACTTGTCAAGATCTTTTAAATTTCTTGTTTCTTGTACACAGAAGCATAGTAATCAATACATTTAGTTACTCAAACCAATCCCAACATAAGATTGGGCTATTTTAATAAGTTGTAGAGCCCTTCCCGATGTATGAAACACGAGATAGCTACTCTGCATGGGGAGATCTATGCCTTATCGTATTTCACTCAATCAAACTTTTTTTAAGAAAATTTGGATAAGTTCGAACAAGATTTCAAAGAAAAATTTGGCAAAAAAACATTGATATTGAGCTTACTAAGATTTTTTAAGAAAATTACACTTCTGAGACTTTAGCACATTTTGTGCGGTGTGATGAAATCCTACCCTATCTGGAGGGTGCTAAAGAATTTTTTGTTGTGACAAAGTCGTCTCCTGCTGGTGTTTCAAACTAGGGAAAGGGCTTGCTCTTCGAAAAAATGCTTTTGTGGTCCTAAAATTGGTTTTTAAAGGACCTTTGTTCACACATCTAACTGCTTTAATATGCAATTCACTTGACACGTGTGTTGCATAGATCGTTGTTACCTCAAAACTTGTGCCACATATCACTAACGTTTTTGGACATGATGGTGCTTTTATGGCACCGTTTTTTGGGTGTAAAGGAGAATTTTTAGCCTTTTCATTTTCACTTTAAATACAACTCTTCTAAAAGAGTGCATGGTTTTTTTCTGAACAAATGCATGGTAACTGTTGACACATATATATAAGAACTTAGGCTCGTGTTTATGCAAATTTTTCTTCCAAGAAATTTGATTTCTCATCCACAATCATATCCTCAACAAGGCATCGCAAGCCGAAAGTAAGTGCATTCTCAACAAGACCCATTTAAATTGAGGAAGTAATTTAATTTTTAGGTAACAAACTTATATTATCACTATTTTTTTGCAATATTTTGAAAATAGTTCAATGAGTATTTGGAGGAATCAAAGATCATTAAAATTGTTATTTTTCATCTGAAATGACCGATTTTCGTATGAAACGCGAAATTATCAACTTGTAGACGGTTTTGGAAACCCGTTGTCACGTTTTATGAACCCTCTAACTAAAATAATGTTTGCCCAATGAAACGTGAAATGGTATGTTTCCTCTGCTACCTAAACTGTAAATTTTCCTTTCATAAGGCACTATTGTTTTGTTTTGTACAATTTAATATGTATGCTATGTTATCCAAGTATTTGCAAATGCGGAGTACGATATATGGATTTAGACATCCAAGATGAATGAAATAAATTATCATTGTGGCTCATTGCTCTAGTTTCACACTGATGCTTGCTCAAGTTTTCATATTGAGCATGTCATAAATAGCTTAGAAAATATTTTTGGATGTGAGAAAATGTGAATTCGTATATTGTTTCTCTAAACTTGTGTTGTTGTTTTCAAGGTTTGGGTCTCTAAGTAATCAGGATGACTAAATGGAAATTTTCTCTAGATGGAATGGAGAAAGAGGATGTGGAGGATACTTGTGATGAAAATCTCTTTGATTTCCTCCATGCAATTGGAAATTCATCCAAATTTCTTTACATCAAAGATATGCTTAATGTTTCTTTTGATTGGCAAGAGCTCTTTGAAGGATCTTGAAGACAAATTGAAGGATTACATGGAGTTTTATGATAAACATGTTAAAGGCCTAGAGATTGAGGGATTTGTCTATTATAGTGATGTAGTGGAAGCTATCAATGCTACTAGAACAACTTTGCAAATAAGGTTTAACCTTATTGATGAGGAATTTAAGAAGTGGAAAGCAAATTTCCCTTTTCATCGAAATCAACATCAATTTCTTCTTGTATAGAAGGATGTTTGATTTCTTGTATATCTTCAATATATGAATAGTTGTTCTTTAGACACAATACAAGAGAATAAGATAGAGAATATTGCAAGCAAAGATAAAGAGGTTGAAGAGAAGGGGGAAATATTTTAGGAGGATGTTGAGAACCAATTAGTGCACAGATTTGATGTTGCTTTGTTCAAAGTGAGAACATTACAAAAGTGGAAGAAAAGGAGATAGAGTTGAGTACAAAGATTGAAACAGGTCCTCTTGAATGTGTCCCAATATTTTCTAGTGACCTCATCAACAAAAAGAGATATATATTGCTAAATGATATCCAACACCTTTTGATCTTAGAGAAGATTACTGCTTGGAAATTATTGTAGCATGGGGTCAAAATAATAAGAATTTTATATGTTATGAATAGGAATTGCTAGCAAGTCTCGATGTTGAGGGAGAGAATTTTCAAGACAACTCTGTAGCCTTGTATTCATGTATTAATCAGATCGTGGAATATGAAAATGGGGGGATACCTACAATGGAAGAATTCTTACAAATTCAACAGAGACTTGGTATTGATAACATGGGGTATGAAGAGAAACTGAAGTCTCCATTAGAGGAGAAACCAAAAAGTTCAATAAATCTTTATGATGATAGTCTTCTTTAAGAAGATGAAAACCCTAAGGTATGGAATATAATTCTAAGATATCCATTGTGGTTTATATTAGAGTATGTTATGTATTATAGACACATATTATTGGATATTGACATCTTACACTATTGTGGTTTATTGTGCAAAAAGAAATTGAAGATGCAGACAACTTTCTTGGAAGAGACAAGGCCCATTGAAGCTTGGCAAAAGTCAAGGCCTAGGTCATTATATTGGAAGCTTAAATAATCAAACAGTTGCAATTTATCATAGGAAGTTGTCAAGCTCTCCAAGCCAGCCAATGATGGCTTTGAAAGTTATCTCCAAGGTGATTGGATCATCCCAAGTTTTCAATAGAGGATCAGATAAGATAATTTTGGTGGAGAAGGAAGAAGCTGTAAGAGTTTTTGGCTTCATGCCTGGATATAGTGGATCTAGGGTAGGATACTTTGGAGTTTTTGGCTCTTATTTACTCTCCCATGTAGGAGATGCCAAGAATTTGAAGCTCCTTCCAGGCTATAGGAATCAAGAGTTCTTGAACTGTAGATGTCTCATTGAATGGGATGAAACAAAAGATTCCTCTAGAGGACCTAGTGAATTACTTGAAACTAGAGACTCTTCTGCAATAACAGAGTCAAACTAAAAGATGTCAAGGGTTTCTTGAAACCCATCTTTTTTAATCTCTTTGTCAAGTTTGTAACCATTCTAAAAATATTTACTTTACACAAGTTTAAATATCCCTCTTTTCTTCTTTGGGTGACAGTTTATATAGTCCTTGCTAAAGATTATGTATTACATGATGCAGTTGCCTCCACATCTTGTGTCTAAAGTATTTTTTTCTTGCTTGATAATGTGATTTTTCCATACCTTGGGTTGACCAGACAGATAGAGATCCATATTTCTTGATAAGATATGGAGCATGGTTGTATAAAATATGTTGTATAGTTAACAAATAAAGAAAGTCAATTAAAAAACCTTATATGAGTTAGACAATAAACAAAAATACATATGCAAACTTCTTACCATATAGTGAGTGAAGTGTTGATTATCCCAAGCTTTTGTCATTGTCTTTTTAAAAATATTCAATTGGTTTTTGAAGTTTTTGAGATCATCATCATTCCATTCACTTTTATCACGATAAAATAATACTTTGTCTAGTGTTTCCCAAACATTGGCTTTTCTATTCCGAGCTTGTCCATTATTAGCATGATCCTTAATTGCATTATGTAGGGACTTCCACTGATTGTATCTAATAGTTGAGCCACCATGCCTAGAGTTTAACTTACCAAGTCTCTCATGAAAGCCTAGAAACCTTCTAGCCTTCACTCCACCAATAGATGGCTTTTTGGGAATACAATTGCCATCCTTAGAATTTTCAAGATCTGGTTCAATAACATCATTACCACCATGTAGACCAATTGAAAATAAGTCTTTTTCAATCTTTGTTATATCATCTGTTTTAGCTGATAATGGCTTCAGATAATGGCTTTAGCTTCCATGCAAATCCTATATAAAGATGAATAATCTTTTCAATTATCCGGCAAAGTGCATGAAGTGTACATATATGGGCATTCACTAAAGGAATATCTAGGACTAGCAAAAAGTGTGGATCCTTGTTGTGCCTAGAGAGAGCTCTATTCCAATTACTTGAGTTCAACTCTATGGATGGGGACATGCAATATAGGCAAGGAGATCTGGAGTTGGCTCCCTTTGATACATTGTACATACATTTGAGTGTCTTTAAGTCACTAGCTATGTGTCACTCAATCTTGTAGTTCCCAAATCCTTCAACAAATAGCTCTTCTCCTATTTATTGTCTCTTAATAACATCATATATTCTTGTTCGATGAAAACCTAATGCAATATATCAAAATCCTCTATATCTACTTCGAATACTCGTAGCCACCATATGTTGTATTCCAATTGAACACTAAATGACATTGAGTGATTGTAGTGATCTGATGAAAGTGCTCTATTCATCAAGGTACTAGATACCCTCTCTAATTTTGTGCATTTTAAAATCTCACTTTCATCAAGTTTAACCACAAATCTAGCCACTCCTTGTGTCTCTTTTAGTGACAAGTCATAGAATCTGATCATTAAACATTATAGGGTGGAAAATTTAAGGAAAATATTATTAAAATAATTGAATATAACTTTCTTTTTCTTGCCCTTGAAGCTAGCATTGATATAAAAAGGCTCACCCAAAATCTCCATCACTTTGTTATTCATTCTCTATCTAATAGTTCTAACCACATATGGCCTTGTAAGTATGTAGTTGCGTACTTGTCCTTGCTTCATATTTGATTGTAAAAGCTGAAAAAGTTGTATATAAGCATCTCGACTGATACGAATACTATCTAGTGTCTTTTGCATTTTGCACTAACTCACCATCCAAAGAACAATTCTCTATAAATGACTCCAAGCATTGTTTCTTTGCCTTTTTAAATTTCTTCTTCTCCAAAATATCTTTTGAACCACTGAAGGATGAAGTTGATAATAAAATTGAGATGCTTTTAAAGAATCTCTTTCACTTGCATTTGGTTGAAGAAAAGACCTAAACAAAATCAATATCACAAATCAATACAATTAATTATAAAAAACCATATTAAATATTTTTAAAGTGAAAAAAAATGTACCTTAGTGGTTGGATTCTTTTACTGCAACCACCTCCTCCTCATTTGAGACTCTCAATATTCTTAAGAGCCTTTTGTCGATTTCGAAGGCCTAAATTAGTTTACTTTCGTTGATAAAATTTGATGCTTTTCTCTAACGAATGAATCCTCTGTTGACAACCCTCTCTAGCTTTTGCAACAACTTGTTGTTATGTTTTAATAAAAGATAATTCTCCAATTTGAGGACATCCTTTTCTGCAACCAAGTTAAGTGTATAATCTGAAAATCCATTATAACCATCACCAATGCATCTTAATAATGAAGTGCTATTATAGAAAGATAGAGTGCTATTTTTGCTAGGATCTTTGGGATATAGCTTGCCATCTAACCAAAGATCAATATTCTTCTTTCCTTCAAACCTGAGTATATGTTTCATAGACTCTATAATAGTAATGGGTTTTGTTCTCTTCCTTATTGGTTCACACTCACTATCCAACTCAATATGAAGATGATAGAGAGGTCTTTTACTAGAGCCATAGAGATAATTGGATGACTGATCAATACATAAGGATGTGATTAGAAGATTGGAATGAAAAACTATGTGAATTAGAAATAAGAAGAAAAACGAAGAAGAAACTAGTAAGGGAGTGAGAATAAAAGAAAGAAGGGATGTGATCATTGGAAAGAAACAAGGGAGTGAGAATGTAGGGAAGAAATCAAATGTTGAACAAAATTCAAATTGAATATTAGTTTTCACTTTAATGAGGATGAGTAAGATCTTCATTATGACAATCTTTGTCACCTTTATGGTGGCCTAGATTTCTAGGTTTGATGTGACCACGAGAATATCACGACAATGACATATTAAATTTTTTTTATATATTTACTTACCAAAATATAAATGTTTTTAGAAATCTAAAAAATGATGTTATTTTCTTAAAAAAATTCTCTCTCTAGGATCACTTACAGGTATTTTTGAGACCTTAGAACTCCCCTAATGTTAGGCAACATGCAAAATCTCAACATGTCTATCGATAGAGACCACACCTTGCTGCTTCCAAACCGCCTCAACCTAGCACTAGTAGTGCCCCAAGGACATCACAAGTATCAACCGACATAACATCAGCACTACAAACCACGCCTATTGCACAAGAGGCTAAACTGCACCCTTAGGGAGAATCAATAGAAGTTGACACCAGTCTCACTGAGCTATCTAGTCTAGTCAAACCCCAACCTCTTGCAAGCCTTAGACCTTCTTACGAGCGACAATCCATCCTTACCTTGGCCTCTAACTTAGCTAAGAATACAGGAGATGATTTGGTCACTTACATTCAACGTTTGGATGCTAAATTTACCATGCTTGCAAAAAGCTATGAGCGATTAGACGTAGGTCTTTTAGAAGAGCCTTTAGCAATCGAAGCCCGTACACTACCTTGCACTTGGGAGGAATCCAAATTCTTGTTTGTTAAGGCCCTGACGAGAGCTAAAGAATTAATGGAAAATGAAATTTCTCATGAGCAAACACGCAAACAACAACTCATCACATCTTTTGACAAGAGCATGGTCTCTACCACAAACCAAGAAATTGAAGAGTTGAAAACACTAGCCAACAACGACTCCTCTTTCTTGCAAAAACGGTATACTCTTCGACTTCAATGGGAATAAGAGGGTTGCCAAATCATGACCAATGTTGAGCAAAGAAGTGCAATCAAGACCTCTAAGTATAACCCAACTTATGTAGCTCCCACCTCCTATAGGATATTGGCCATTACTCACAATTGACCTCTAGAAGAGCATGTCATGACCCACCCCTATTTAGATTGCATCCTTACTAAAGAAGAGCTACACATTGCCAGCACAGTTGACTCCGATGACTTCCTCATAGATATCTACATCTACATTACTCAAGCAAGCATCCGATCTTTCAACATGGACCGCTATGCTAGCTTGGAGTACAACAATCCACACTTATACACTTGGCTCATGTGGAAGCAAAGCACCTTGACATGCACTAAATGCCCTTAATTCTTCGACCTATAATCCTCGAAAGGATTCACATCATTCGTGGGAGGGAGGGGATAAGGTGGAAACCAATTGGAAATCAAAACACCAAAAAGCAAACAAACAAGTATGGAAAGGAAAAGAAACAACAAGAGAACTTTAAAACTAAAACCTAAAAATGGGAAGAAGACAAAGGTGATTTTATACTTAAAAACAATAAGGAGGAAATGCTTACTTGGAATAAATGAATTCCTTGAAGTGGAAATTGTGTGGCAATCCCTTTGTCTTCTTATGGAGAAACCAATTTTACAAATGAACTAATGGAAGCTTGTTGTGCTACGACAGGAGGTAGAAATGGCAAGACAACAAGATCATGCCCATTGACTTCCATTCACAGAGGAAGAGAGAAGATGATACATCATTGTCCTCGAGAACTAGGCCTAAAATTAGCTGAAATTCAAGACTATCCCATAATGTCAACAAGGTGGTGGCCGAGGAGAAAGCAGTTAGAAGAATCGTAGAACAATGTAATCTTACAAAGTACTTTGAGAAGTAGGAGACCGACTACAATCAGTGTGTAGAATTCTTGAGAACCTATGACTCTAATAGAGCATCTGGCACCATGACATTGGGCGGAGGTAAAGAGGCAAAATAGGTGTAGGTAGGAGCTGAGCAAGACCTTGGTGGAGAAGGCACTAGGGTTAGCACCCAAGGTGGAGAGGAGACCAAAAAGAAATGTCTATGCCATGCCCAACATGAACATGGACCAATTCTTAACAAATGATGGCATCAACATCTAGGATGTCCCTGATCCTAATGTGAGACTCTAGGCCAAGGTCATTCATACATTGTTTTCAAGCTAGAGGTACAACTCGCTCATGCACATGAATGGAGTGCCTCTATTGGAGAGCCTGGCAACCCATTTTCCCAGACAAGATTGACTGGAATGGCTATGTGCGGAAGACAATCAACCAATCTTCTAGAGCACTAGCCTTAGGGAGCATGCTAGGTATCAGAGAAACCCTAGCATCAAAAGCTGGAACAGAAAGAAATAAACCTACCTCAAAAGCTTCATTCATAGGTTCAATGGAGTACTAATAAACAAACCTCATCTAGGAGGGAATGGGAGAAATGGTAGGCAAAGAAGAAATTGGAGAGACAATCTAAGAGGACACTGCCTCATGAGTAGGAATAGTCCAACAAGGGAACAGTAAGTGAGAAGGAAAATAGATATTACACAAACCCTAACTATGTATTGTGCTGGCAGCCATAGCCAGAAATTTGAAAGCTTGGCATCCTTGTTCTTTTCTCACTACCATCATCAATAATTATTTTAATCACTCTGACATTAACTCTGAAGTCTATTGTAGATTTGGAAGTGCCCAAGGAACCCCAAAAATTACCCAGCAATATCAAGCCCAATATCAAGATCTTCAAGACATAGTACTCATACTCAATCAGTGTCTCTTGGCACTTGCGTATTTAGCTCACTCATGACCAAGATATTCAATGAGTTTACCTTAGCTACTCAAAAGCTCATTCTCAGCACTTGTAATGATTTAAAGCCCTATTGATAAAAAAACAAAGTCTCAATTTCTTTGTACAAGGATAGACACTGCCCAAGTGTTCTCATGGTAAGACCTCCTTCTAAGATGACTCAATTGGAGTAGATAGCAAAGTTTAATGGTGAACACTTTCACACCTAGAAGGAGAAAACCATGTACCATCTCATGAGGAAAGACCTCTAGGATCTCTTTGAGGAAGGTGATGCAGATGACAAGAAAGAAGATGCTAAAGAGGAAGATGTTGCAGAAAACCAGCCTAAAACAAAGGCATGGAAGAAGATGAACAACAAAGCTCAAGGTATTATTGCATGGGGTCTATCAGATGATGTATTACACCACATCTCTGGCTTCAGTGATGCAAAGAAAGCATGGGAAAAACTTGACAGGATCTTTTGTACACAAGAAAAGAACTCAAAGGTAAAATTACTCATGTAGTTTTATAAGTTGGATATAAAAGGCAATTCATCTATGACTGTACACATCAATAAGTTCAAGAGCCTTAAAAACTTAGCTTACAACTCTTAAAAAGAACATTGATGAGGATGAGGTAATAGCAGTGCTACTTGCCAGTGTTAATCATGAACCATATGAGAACCTTGTTTCAACACTAAGTAATGTTCCCAGTCTCTCACTCTTAAAGACATTGAGCACTCACTACTTGATGGAGAAAGAAAATTCAAAAGCAATGGTGTAAAAGAAACCAGCTCAAGGGATAACCTCTTGTACACAAGGGTACTTATGCAACAAAAGGACGTGGTCGAGGATTCACCACCAACAGCAACAAGGACCGAATTATTTGTCATTACTATGACAAGACTGGCTATGTAGCCAGTGAATGTTTCCACAAGAAGAGAGAAAAACATGTGCAAGATGATCACCATCAAGGTCAGTTTATGAGTGAAGAAGAAGAAGAAGATGCTTTCGCCAGTATCAAAAAATTTTGACACATTGTTCTAAAGAAATTGTATCTTTTCCATAGTGGATCATGTTTTTCCCGTAGTGGATGTTTTCTTTCCCTTAGTGGATTTGTATTGAAAAAAACCTTGCCAAAAATGTAAAATTTCAAGCTTGACTTGACTAGGTTGCCCATGAGCTAGTCTCCCGATCCATGTCATCATGTAGGGAGGGCAAAAGGCAGCAAGAGTAGGAATTCATCATTTGAGGGGGGGTGTTGGAAAATAGGTCAAATGATCTATGCTGCATGATGAGGAGACTTGTATCCCATAAGAACACTGAGGAGAGTGGAGAAGCTTGAAAGCTGTAAAGGCATGTACTTGGTTCACTTTTCAATGCAATGCTATTGTACTTTGTACTTCACTATGAGTCCCTGACATGTCCTACTTGGGATTGTGTTTATGAGTCCAAGCATTCTATCTTGGAACCTAATTCAATCGAGTAACAATTAGTGTTATTTGCCTATGTTGTCATGGTTCCAGTTTCTACATTCCAACCTCCATAGCTACAACCATGCTCGAGATCCATGTCCTTCAACAAGCTCTAGGAATACACATGTTGGTAGAGTAGCCCTCCAAGTAGGAGGAGTTGGTTGCCATGAGCCTTTGAGGAGGAGAAGGCCCAAGCACTAATGCCTAAGTGCCAGACACCGCAACACCACACCAGCAATGGACAACAAGGGCAAGAGCCCATTATATCCAATCCTAGCCATTCTCATGCCTATTTCTATGGATGGAAGCAACCTTGTGGCTTGGGTGCAGTACTTAGTTAGCAATGTACAAGAGATTGCACCTGCGCTCAATGAAGGAGCCCCTCTAGCGCAGGAACCAAGAGACCAACTATAGATGTCGAATCAAGACAAGACCCAAAGAGCTAAAATAGAGGCGTCCACAACGTCCACTTTACAATAGTGTCAGCATTCGTGGGCTACAATGAGTTTGTTAAAGATGTCATTTCATAGCTGGAGAGAGGGCTAAGGAAGAAAAGAAAATTGTAGCAGCTAAATTGAAAGTGGAAAGAGAGTCATTGGCAACCTTTGAGCTAGAGAGGATTCACCAAGTGACCAATTATGAAAAAGAGATATGAGAGCTGAAGGAAAAAAAAGAAAAAGATGAAGATAGGTGGCAAGCAAGGCTCATAGAAGAAGCATAAGAGCTAATCAGCTTACAAAGGTAGTACAAACTACTCATCCTACAACACTAGGACATGGCAGGGCAGATGAGAAGAGATTAAAAAACCCTGGATCAGCTCATGGTAGGAGAAGTAGAGAGAGCTCAGGCAAGAGAAGAGCGTCAAATAGAGACAGAGGAAATGAGAAATAAACTACTGATGGGGATAGAGGAGCAAGGAAGGATGGAAAGAGAAATGAGTACTTGAAGGAGAAGAAGGAAAAAGTGACTCAAATAAAAGTGGAGAGACCAAGAGGCAATCATAGCGGCCTTATCCCAAAGGTAAAGGGAGAGCCTAGATGAGATGAAATAGAAGGTCGAAGCATGGGTAACCCAAAGTAGTGAAGGACAAGTAAAAGACCTAGCACGCTATCTAGCCCATGCATAAGAAGGTGACAGAGTGTTAGCTGAAGGCAGGGCAAAGGTTGCAAAAGTGAGGTTGGAAGCCCAACAATGCGCCTTCGTTAGTACCATCTTGGATGTCACACAATCAGAAGAGGAGGAGGCTGTTGAAACTCTAAAGTGGAATCTGGAGATCACCCACCAAGCCATAAAGTATGGATTGTGTGTCCAACCACAATGAGTGGGAACTAACCTGAGCTAATAGGAGTAATGACTATATCTATTAAGGACACAACTGATGGTCCAAGAGGTGGAGGTGTTAGGCTTTAAGGAGGAATAAGGACCACAAGAGTCAATGGGAGAGGAAGAGCAACAGGTATTGCCACTAGAAGAGGGGCAACATTTTGAACTAAGGCAACAAGATGAGGAATAGGTCCCACAACCACTCTCTCCAAGACCATAAGCTTGGCAATAAGTACTACGTGAGGATGCCACTGCGGCTGAAAGAAAAGAGGAGGCTAGGAAAAGAAGGAAGAGGCTGCTAGAGTAAGCATGCCAATTCACGAGGTGTAGTTATCCATATTTGTCAACAACTCCTGTGAATGTACACATGAACCTAAAAGACTATGTGTAAAGTAGAAACTTCCTTAGTAAATTTCTTAAGCCCCCAGCCTCCTCTCATGACTCAGAATCCAAGGATTAGTTTCTCACACACATTCTAAAAAAAGAGAAGAAAATCAAAAAGGAGAAAAAGGGAAAAAAAGAAAACAACAAAGAGAATGAAAAGAGAAAAAAGAAAGACAAAAGCAAGAAGCAAAAAGAAGATCAAATGGAAAATGGGGAAATGCACCTCACTTGATGAGTGCCACAATCACTGTACCTAGGGGTCCTAAAGCTAGGCATGTTTGGTGGCCTTGTTCGGCCTGACTCCGTGTCTAAGCCCCTAGCCCCTTTTGTTACCCACTTCACGCTTAGGACACATCAAGGGCAAGACATACCTAGGGAGTTCACACTCACCTATGGTTAGAATTGTCTCCTTGAGCTACACTCACCACACCTCCCTTATGCACGAACTCGGTCCTCAAGTGTGGGACATCACCCCAAGCTTGCATGTAGTGTGACCCAGCTCCTAGTTCCACTAGTAACGGACACAATTCACCACATGGTAAGATAGACACACCCCCTAGAGGCAGAGCACTTTTCTTTCCCTTTTCAGGTAAATATGAATGCGACCAACCACCGACCTCAGAGATCCCCATCAACCACTCAATATACCCTCAATCTCCAAAGCTCAACTATTCTGACAAACTTCTCTTCCATGTCAAATCCCCGCAAGAGCCCCATCTTCAACCATATGACAACCCTTCAATCACCGAACCCTCACCAACAAAGACCCACAGGTGCCATGGGACCGGCACTCAACTAGGAGGGAGGTAATATTAACCCCATTTCAAGATAAGGAAAAAAAAAGAAAAAACAAATCCAAGAAAATTCAAAAATATAGACCCAACGGAGGAAACAAGAGGAAAAAAGGTAAAAGATACAAAGGCAACCTCAAAGAGGCAAAGGGAAAATGACATTTTAAAAATGAAAAGGTGCCGCCAAATTTTATAAAAGAGTGTCAGGCTCCCTCTTGTGCAAATTGTAAAGAGTAGACATGCATAGGTGAAGGGATAATATAAATAGAAGGGAATAGAAAAAGAGGACCTTGGCAAGATTCTCGGTCATGTAAAAAGGGGATGGGTGTCCAAAGGGACAAGGGCATGTATAAAAACCAAAAAGTGAATGGAAGAGCTCATTCTTGGTGTGTGGCTAAAGTGGATCTCTTCTTTTCTTCTCCTCTTCTCCTTTCTTGTGCTTGTGCTTATGCTTGTGTTTGAGAGAGGGAACGTGAGAGTGTGAGGGAGTGAGTGTGTGAGCATGAAGGACCGTGGTGGAGAAACTCTCCATTTTCTCCTCTCTTCTTCTCTTATCTTCTCTTCTCTTCTCTTGTCTCGCATATGTGGCTATGGAGGATGGAGCTTGGAGGTAGAGGATTGATCTTGCTTAAGCTTGCATCTCGGATCGTGGAGCTACTGGAGTGCTTGAGGGAGGAGGCTACTCAATCAAACATCAAGGTAAGCTCACTACACTCCTAGGGTTGAGAGTGTGTATGGCAACAATGCTCTAGCAATATGCCACAAACCATAACTTTCACATAACAGTCACCTTTCTCTCTCTTTAACCCATCCACTTTCTCTCATAAAAATAGCCAAAGTCCCCTGTGAAGCTGTAGTCTCTCTATTGGCACAGATGTATTGAGGTTCTATAGGCTACCTAGTGGTTTTGGGCTTTATAGGCTTAGCAGCTTGAGTTTCCTATGGCTTTGATTTCTTAACTATTGTGCAGTGTTGTGTAGACAAGTTCGAGGGTGGTGCTTGAGTTGTGCCCTTGGCACTCTTGGATTTAGGTACGCATATCTAGGTATTGCCATCATAATAACATTATGCTTGCAATAGGGCTTTGGGGATCCATCATGGCTTGACCTTTCGTCTATGCCAATAATGTATTCTTTGCCTCCTAGGTCTCGAGTATGAGTTTCTAGCAACACGAGGTTGTGTCTGCTTACTTCTAGGTGGTGGTCCTTAGTGCTTAGACACCCATTTGAAGTTGGTTTCATTGGCCTTGATTACACACTCGACGGTTTGTGGGAAGTGAGGCTTGGCGGGTTGTGACAAGTTACAACCCCCTCCTTAGACCGGTTGTAGGTTCATCTATCGGTGGCTTGCCGCATGGCCCTTGTCAAAAGCTATAACTATGGGTAAGTTTTCAATCAACATTGTAATGTGTCTACTTCTTAAATGTGTGTCCTAACAAAGATTCCTTACTAGTCTCCTTTGTGTTTGGCAACACATAGAAGACCATGAGTTTGCGATAGAGACTGCAACTTTGCACTTTCCCAAAAGTGAGCATGATTGACCCCCAACTAGGTTGAGTTTAACATTTGTGGGTTTTAGTTGTGGTCGACCAATGAGAGTCCAATGATCTTGAGTTAAGATATTAAAGTCGGGCCCCCTCATCAATCAATGTGTCTAAAGTATACATTTATTGGATGGTGACTATTATGCATAGGTAAGCAGGTGCTACTGCTTTCTCATCTTTGGCCTCAATCTATGTAATTGTGGCAACTCACACATTCAATGTAATGATCTTCTGGCCTCTTTAGTGGTAACTCGTCAAGTAAATTGTCAGCAAAACAATCTTCATACTCCTTTAAGAAACTCATTCATATCTGAGATAGACTCTTCGATTCTAAATTCTAGACTCTTTGTTAGAATCTTTGACAAAAATCAAGCATGAGGTAACAAACTCTTTCAATTGTGATTACTCAAACAAGACATGGGAAAAGAAATAACTAATGAACTATTCTATGGGGGCATCATAATAATCTTGTAAATACTCTCCAAATAGGTGAGACTTCAAATATAAATGTAGAGGTAGACAATGATGATGATGTGAACTCCTCTATCCATGAATGAATTAGAGAAAGCAAAACATATTACAAAGGTAATAGAGGACATTTAGACAAATTATGTTGCAACTAATTCTTATGTGGTTAGACATTTGTATAAAAACTAACTTCTCAACTCTGGTATGAGTTTTCTAATGTAAAGCCAAAGACTATGATGTACTCTAACTTAATGCAAGCTCCCAAGTCTTCAATGTAATTCTTTGATAGCGACAAGATGTTGCATCACATGACACAAAAAGTGTTTTACGCATGATACAACACACATTGCTTGAGATATAAATCTATCATGCATGAGTACTTTATTAACACTCCATCACTTTTGATTTATCAACACTCCAAATCTTAATTACGTTGTACTTGATTAGTCATGATCCTTTCATTGTAGTAGCAAGTTAGCTATTCAATCATATTATTTGATAACTAGTCATGAATGGACAATCACCAATAGAAAGTGAGCTACCACATAATACTACTGATCCCAACATGCCATTCAATTTGCTCAATGACTCTCGTATGGGTTAAGTTTATCAAGTGCATGAATTCAACTCTTGCATTGTTCATCCCTTGATGCATATCAAAATAAAACATCCAAAGCACTCATGCTCACCTTACAATCATTTCACCTAATTCAATTACTTGACCACTAATTTGCCTACTACTTTGTTGGTTCCAAATTGCCTCAACCTAGCACTGCTAGTGCCCCAAGGGCATCACAAGCATTGTCCATCATTACATTAGTACCACAAACCACCCCTATCGCACAAGAGGCTAAATCATGCCCTCAATATCAATTGAAGTCGTTGACACTAGTCACCAAGCTATCTAGTCCAGTCAAACCCCAACCTTGTGCAAGTCTTAGACCCTCTTATGTGTGGCAATCCATCCTTACCTTGGCCTCTAACTTAGCTGAGAATACAGGGGATGACTTGGTCACTTGCATTCAATGTTTGGATGCTAAATTTACCATTCTTGCTAAAAGCTATGAGCTATTACACTTAGGTCTTTTAGAAGAGCCTTTAGCAATAGAAGCCCGTACACTATCTTGCACCTACTAGGAGGAATCACAATTCGTGTTTGTTAAGACCTCGATGGTAGTTAAAGCCTTAATGGCCAATGAATTTTATTGTGAGCAAGCGCAAAAATGACAACTCATTACATCTTATAACAAGAGCACAATCTCTACCACAAACCAAGAAATCGAAGAGTTGAAAACCCTAGCCAACAACGACTCCTCTTTCTTGCAAAAATGGTATGCTCTGTGACTTCAATGGGAACAAGAGGGTTGCCAAATCATGACCAATGCTGAGCAGAGATGTGTAATCATAACCTCCAAGTATGACCCTAACTTATGTAGCTCCCACCTCCTATAGGGTATTGGGCATTACTCGCACTGACCTCTAGAAGAGCATGTCATGACCCACCCCTATTTAAATTGCATCCTTACTAAGAAAGAGGTACACATCGCCAACAGAATCAACTTTAGTGACTTGCTCACAGATGTCCTCACCTACATTACTCAAGTAAGCATCCAGCCTTTCGACAAGGACCACTATGCTAACTTGGAGTACAACAACCTGCACTTCTACGCTTGGCTCATGTGGAATCAAAGCACCCTGACATGTGCTAAATGCCCTTAACCCTTCGATTTGTAATCCTTGGAAAGATTCACATCATTCTCGGGAGGGCTGGGATAAGGTGGAAACCAATTGGAAATCAAAACACCAAAAAGCAAACAAACAAGTATGGAAAGGAAAAGAAACAATAAGAGAACCTCAAAACTGAAACCTAAAAATGGAAAGAAGAGAAAGTCGATTTTATGCTTAAAACCAATAAGGAGGAAATTCTTGCTTGGAATAAATGAATTCCTTAAAGTGAAAATTGCATGGAAATCGCTTTGTCTTCTTGTGGAGAAAACAATTTGGAAAATGAACTAATGGAAGCTTGTTGTGCTATGACACAAGCTAGGACTGGTAGGACAGCAAGATCGTGCCCATCAACTTCCATTCATAGAATAAAAGAGAAGATGATACGACATCGTCCTCTCAAGAACCGGGCCTACAATCAGCTGAAATTCAAGATCTTCCATAATATTGACAAGGTGGTGTGGCTAAGGAGGAAGCAGTTAGAAGAATCATAAAATAATGCAACCTTACAAAGTACATTGAGAAGTTTGGGTAGGAGACCTCGACTACAATTGGTGTGTAGAGTTCTCGAGAACCTATGACTCTAGCAACATTAAAGAGGCTAAATAAGTACAAGTAGAGCAAAGAAAGACCTTGGTGGAGAAGGCATTGGGTTTAGCGCCCAAGGTGGAGAGGAGACAAAAACAATATGTCTATGCCATGCTCAACATGAACAGGGAAAAAGACCTAACAAACGATGGCATTAGAATCTAGGATATCCCCAATCTTGACATGTGACTCCAGAGACCAAGGTCATTCATATGTTGTTTTCAAGCCATACACACAACTCGCTTATGCACAGGATTGGAGTGTCTTTGTTGTTGAAGAGCCTAGTAGCTCATTTGCCTAATAAGATCACCTGGAATGGCTATGTGAAGAAGAATCCCTAGCATCAAAATCTAGAATAGGAAGAAAGAAACCTGCCTCAAAATCTTTATTCATAGGGTTCGATTGAGTAATAAATGGCCCTCATCTAAGAGGGAATGGGAGAAATGGTAGGCGAAGAAGAAGTAGGAGAGACACCCGAGAGGACATCACCTCAGGAGCAGGAACAGTCTAGCGAGGGAACAGTAAGTGAGAAGGAAGAACATGAGACACCATCTAGCCAAGGAGGGCTTAAAAAGTAAAAGAAGAAGACCCCCCCCCCCCCCAAGAAGAAGTGGCAACAAGAAGCCGGGGAGAGAATGATAAAAAAGGAGAAGGCCGACTTGGAGAAGTCGCAAAAAGAATCAAAGAAGGCTGAAGAAAAGAGACGAAGGAAAGAAGAAGCCGAATTGCGAAGGATCCAAGAGGAGTCTAAGAGAGTTGAAGAGGAAAGAAAGAGGAAAGAAGAAGAAGAGGTAGACAAGCTACGAAGAAAGGAGGATGAAGACGTGGCTCCAGGAATATGCATGCTAGTAGAGTAGCCCTCTAAGGAGGAGGAGTTGGTTGCCATGAGCCCGCGAGGAGAAGAAGGCCCAAGCACTAGTGCCCAAGTGCCAGACACCACAGCACCAGCAGCAACGGATGACAAGGGCAAGATCTCATTATATCCAATCCTAGCCGTTCTCATGCCTCCTACCCCAACCGCCACATCCACCCAAGGCACCTCACCTACTGTGGATGGAAGCAACCTCATGGCTTGGGTTGTACCTAGCAAGCCATGAGGTTGCTTCCATCCACAGTAGGTGAGGTTGCAAGAGATTGCACTTGCACCTAGCAAAGGAGCCCCTCTAGGGTAGGAACCAAGAGACCAACTCCAAATGCCGAATCAAGACAAGACCCAAAGAAGCTAAAAATAGAGACATCCACAATGTCTATTCCTACAGTAGTGCCACCATTCATGGGGCTATGATGAGTATGTTAAAGAGCTCCTTTCACAATTTGAGAGAAGGCTAAGGAAGAAAAGAAAAGTACAACTAGAGAGGATTCACCAAGTGAATGGTTATCAAAAAGAGATATGAGAGCTAAAGGTAGCAAAAGAAAGAGACGAAGATAGGTGGCAAGAAAGGCTTGCAGAAGAAGCACAAGAGCTAATCAGCTTACAAAGGCAATACAAGCTACTCATTTCGCAACACGAGGGTGTGGCAGGGCAAATGAGAAGAGTTCAAGAAGCCATGGATCAGCTCGCGGTAGAAGAAGCATAGAGAGATTAGGTAGGAGAAGAGCATCAAAGAGTGGCAGAGGAAATGAGAAATAGACTACTGATGGGGATAGAGAAGCAAGGAAGATTGGAAAGAGAAATCGAGTACTTGAAGGAGGAGAAGGAAAAAGAGTCTCAAAAGTGGAGAGACCGAGAGCCAATCATAGCGGCCTTAGCCCAGAGGCAAAGGGGGAGCCTAGAGGAGATGAAATAGAAGGCAGAAGCATGGGTAACCTAGATTAGTGAAGGACGAGTGAAAGACCTAGCAAGATGTCTAGTCCGTGTAGAAGGTGATAGAGTGTTAGCTCAAAGCAGCGCAGAGGCTACAAACACAAGATTGGAAGCCCAACAATGCGCCTTCCTCAGTATCATCCCGAATGTCACACAATCAGAAGAGGAGGAGGCTGTTGAAACTCTAAAGAGGAAGCTGGAGATTTGTCACCATAGCCATAAAGGATGGACTCTGTGTCCAACCACAATGAGTGGGAACCAGCCTAAACCAATAGGAGCAACGATAGTATCTATTAAGGAGAGGGCTGACAGTCCAAGATGTGGAGCTGTTAGGCTTTAAGGAGGAACAAGGAGACGCAAGAGTCCATGGGAGAGGAAGAGCAACAAGTATTGCCACGAGAAGAGGGTAGAGAAAATGAAGATTTTATGCTCCAAAGTGGTTCATGGTGCAAAGTGATTAAGGCAAAAAAGACAAAGCATCTTGAACTTTGAGATACAGTGAAACACCAAGTTGAGTCTACAAATAATAAAGAAGTATCTAGCCATCACTTGGGCATTAATTCCATGTGCTTGGGGTGGAATTTAAGGCTATGAGACCTTAATTTATGTGGGAATACATATTGGACAGCCATGGAGGCCAAAAAAGACTCCAAAACCATGTGGTCATGCCTAATTTCAAGGGGCACTTATAGTTGGCCTCAAAGGGGTGCTTGTTCTTGATGTGATTTTCTTGATGTGTCTAGTTGTTTGGAAGAGAGAAAGAAGGGGAAAGAGTAGGGAAAAAATAAAAAATGCCATCATCTTGGGCATTTGATGATTGTTTTGTGTGAGATCCTCATCATTTCTCGTGTGTGATGGATGAAATGAAGCCCCCTTGCCATTCTCTACATGATGATGTGAATTTCAAGATCAAGCTCAACATGAAGTTTGTACACTAGTCTTCTTCTTTGATCATCCACTTCTTCTATTTTCCAAATTCCAAAGAAAATTGGTGATGCAAGTGAAAGAGTGGAAAACGCATGTGAGGATGAAAAATGCAAGTATTACTAATGCAAAATGAGAAGATGGCAAGAGAATATGGCTTCAAAGGTTCTTATTTCTTAAATATCTAAAAGATCTATGAGAGGTTGAATTTTTGAGACCCGAACCACTAAATTTTGCCTTTTTACATCAATATTTTTAGTCCTTTCTCCACCATTAAAAGTATGAAAAGTATTGATTCAAAAATGACAAAAGAAAAGAAATACACACACAAAAGTTTGAAGCAAAATATCAAAACACAGTTTTCTCTTACTTTTTGGATTTTTTGGATTATCTCACTTTAAGCTAAGTTGTAATTTCTTAGGAGTGCCACTTTTGAGTCCATATTATACTTAATGCAAACTCACTTTGAGTAGAAATCTCTCAGTTTAAGACCTTTATGATCTTATCAATGTCATAAAAATCTCATTTAGAATGTTTTTCTACCTTACTAATTGTAGAATTGATTATTAAAAATATTCAAAACAACCATATTATCATATTGAAATACATAGTCATCACCCTTATATGCATTTAACCTTAAGCCTATGGAACTATAAGGCTATAATATAGTCATATGACCAATAAGATACTTGATCTTATCATGGGTGCTAACATATAGTATCCTACTCACCATTAGTAAGAAGAATATGCATGACATTAGTAAGGTAGCATTAGTTTGGTCCATGGAAAAAGAAGCTTTGATATATACCAATGGCATCATCTAGCTAGAAGAGCTTTTGGTATATCAGACAATATTGTCATTCATATAAGACACCTCACTATTATACATGAATTCCAATACACAATGCTATCCGTGCATGGTTATGTATGGTACCAATGCAATTTCAATAAGTTGAGAAGGTAATGAGTTTGCATGTTTATCATAGCACGGAAACATACACCCATGTTCCATATAAGGAAACAATATGTACATGTAAAAATAAAATTTCATTGTGTGTGTGTGTGTGTGTGTGCCCCCTCTTCCTTGTAAAGTTAAAATGTAAGTTACATTATAGAAAGCATCTATTGAGATTTGCCTTTGTTAAGTGTAATATCAAACCAAATTCACGAATAAATAAATATGGCCTACTAATATGAACATTGAGAATCCTATCAAGCTATTAATAGCTCCCCCCCATTAAGCATAAGATTAGTGATTTTTCAAATCTTTCTTTAGTATGAAGGAATATTTGCTTTTAAATATTGAGGATTGTATTGTACCTTGTCATGGATATTCCTATAAACATTGATGATTGTATTGTACATTATCATGTCAATTTGATATTTGGAGTTGAGGGACTATTAAGGAAAAGGTAAAGAAAATTAAAAACTACTAATAAGTGCTTTTGTGTACATAGGTTTTTTCTTAAATACTACTACTTGAGAGATTTTATAAGCATATAAAATTTGATGAATTAGTGAAAAACTTTAAAAGACACGGTTGACAATTGAAGTTAAATATTGTGGCGCCCACAAAGGGAGAGAGAGAGAGAGAGAGAGAGTCAGCGACGGAACTGACGCCAAAACTAAACCACCTGTTAATCCCCACTTCCTTCTTTTATTACAGATCTGCTAAATGGGTCGATGGGGGTTGTTCTTTAATCACTGCAAAGAGCGAGGGATGGGAGTTTGCATACCGAAGGGCGTCCTGCTTCTGTTTCGGTGCTCATTCTTCATGTAACATCCTTACAACATAATATACATTTACAATAAATAAAATAAAACCAAACCTTAGATAATCTTCCTTGTAAATTATAAAATTAGTGTAAAATGAAAAACAAAGGGATTTTCTATTGCTTTTTATGAAGACACATAACCTTTACACGTTTGTAAATACAACTTTATCATGGCCTTTGAGGCTTATTCATTCTATTGTAGGCTTCATTTTGGCCCTTGAGGCTTACTCATTCTATTCTAGTTTTTGGGCCCAATGGACCACCCTAGTGAATGTTCTTACATTCTTCCATCTTATATTCCATTCTTTTCAATCAAATAATTTGCCTTTTTATTCATAGAATCCATGTTCTTCATATATTTGAATATCATGTGGGGCATGAAAATTTTAATAAGGGACGAGAAAGGGATACAATGTTAGGTTTTTGCATAAGTCATGTAAACAAAGTTTTATAAGAAAGCTAGTCAAAACAAATGTACATTGTGCACCTTACATGTCTTTTTCAAATTGATGGAGACCTCATAACATCTTCCTATGATCATTATGGCTTGTTGGACTTTGTTATGATGAAGTCGCCACTCTTGCTTTGATGGCCATAGCTTCTACAAAGTCATTAAGACCTTGTTCTGAGGATTGGCCCTTAGAAGTCACTACCCTTGCTAGCTTTTTTATAGATTGAGCTCTTTTCCTAATTTCTTTTCCTTCATTCCCAATCATAATAGACTTGATCAACATGTCCACTTTATCTCTTGGCACAATAGATTTACCTTCAGTTTTTAATTCAATACCAACTCTCCACACATCAACTACATATCTAGCATTCATGTTTTGTTCTCCGAATCCACCTGACCAAGCGAGGATGGGCACACCTGCACTCAAACCTTCCAATATAGAATTCCACCCACAATGAGTTAGAAAACCACCAACACTAGGATGAGAAATAACTGAGAGTTGAGGTGACCATGACACCACAAGTCCTCTTCCTACCATCCTTTCTTTAAAGGTTTGTAGCTTTGAAAGAGTGGCCGGATCCACATTAGATCTAAGAACCCAAAGAAAGGGTTGTTGACTATACTCAATACCCATGGCTATCTCCTCGATTTGCTGTGAGGACATGTGAACAATGCTACCAAAGGAGATATATAAGACAGAGCTTGGCTTTTGCATATTGATCCATTTAACACATTGTTGGTCTTCTTCCCATAAGCTGGTCCCAAAAGAGGAAGAAATAGTGGGATTACACATGAGGAATGAAGGAGGAAGTAAAGGACCAATAGTGATGAAGGAGTTCACAAATCTCTCACGAAACACATCTATAGCCTCCTTCTCAAGCTCATATATATTGTTCCCTAAGTTCCATTCTGCTTCTCTTCTTGTCCCTTCCTTAAATTGAGCTTCCACCCAATTAAACAAGTCAAAGGTAGATGTTCCATAATGTGATTGCAAGAATAAGGGAAGATCATTGGCAACCAACTTTGATAGCTTCAAACCTGGAATGCATGTCACAATTTTGGATCCTCCTTCATGATCACCTACATGTTAAATGAATGTGAGGATAGTTGAATTGCACAGTCGTCACTCATTCTCACAAAAGAAGTGTTAGGTTGTAATATCAAGTTGTTTGTGGTTTAAGCGTGATTGGGCTACATGATATGGCAATGCAAGCATTTGATAGTAAAAAGATAGGTGCTTATTAACTCGATAAAAAGGCATTGGACTCCTAGGAGGCTTCTAGGAACTAGGACCCAAACGTTTGAATTGTTTGGCCAAAGCATTTCTTCTGAAAATGATGTAGTACATCACTAGGGCTATAAGATGGAGAACTTCCTAAGGTCTAAAGCCGGAGAGCACACATATTACCTAAGGACACAAAGGTAGGAAATGAGACACTACTCTCGAACTCATATCGTACATAGTCTCGATTGCAAGGTGGTGTACCCATAGAAATAAGAAGACATTTGAAACGAAATCCCACCATAACTTCCACGTCGTGCATTAGGATGGCATGAGGAGCTTTTACGTAGGAGGAACCATACACGATGATAGCATTGTGAATTATGATAAACATCCTGAGCTTTTACGCAACTTGAGGGGCTGCAAGCCACCCACCCACCATGGCCTCCCCAACAATGCCAGTAATTTCTTGTGTTCAGAGGAAGCGATCTACATACCTGGCGGGAAGGGTATGATTCCGTCGGAGATGAGCTGGGGCATGGAGCAGTAAGCAAGGTTGGCGTGGACGGGTGTGGTCCACAGCACGGCACGTGGCAAGCCCAGGGCGCCCGCCACGTCCTGGACCCAGGCGGAAAGGCAGTCGGCGATAATGCAGGTGACGTGGCGCTCCTGCATGATGCGGGTGAGCAGCTGCTGCAGCGGCTGCCTCATGCGCGTCTCCACGGCCTCCGCGAACTCCAGCACGCTCTCGTTGGCGCGGCCGTGCCCAGCTGGCAAGCCATCCGGGATGGCCTCCAGGCGCAGGTTGGGCCACGTCAGCAGCTCCTGGTGGGAGGCGCCGTTGCGGAGGATGTGGCGGTGGTTGAAGAGGGTGTTCACGAAGGTGACGTGGACGCCGCGCTCCATCAGGCGCTTGGCGAGCTCCATCATGGGGTTGAGGTGGCCCTGGGCAGGGAAAGGGAACATAACTGCGTGAACTGGAGGAGGCGCCATGAGACACACAGAGAGAGCGAGAGAGCGAGAGAGCCCCTTGATCTGTTTATTACGCCGCGGGCTATCAGGAAGGGTAAGCTCGGCCGCTGAAATGTGCCTGTTGGCGTGTGATATTTAAAGCCAGTCCATCCAAAAGCAAGAGTTTTCAACTATTGGAAACTTACAACAACTATTGCTACATAAACTATCACTTCAATCACCATGTCATTTCAATCTTTCAATGTATCCAATCTCCTTGGACCCAACATAATGGCTCTCCATCCACAAAGTCAAATGCCAAAACTATGGCCTTCTTGAATTTAACATTGAACCATCCTCAAGTCATCATGAGATGGATCATGGACCCATGTGCTATTAACATAATGCCAAATCTAATCGACCGCAGCTCGAGATTGAAAGGCCCAACAAATTTCTTGGGCAGTGATGGTTGGGGGTGACCCAACTAGTTTTCTATTTGCTAAAGGAGTGGCTAATGTGCGTGTTCACGTTGATGTCAAGTTGCATATACAATGACTAGTAACCACCTAGAATAAATTTTCACGTAAAACAATTCTTTATATTAATTGAATATCTTGGCTTACATCATAGGGATGCCCCCTTCATGGGTATTTAGTAAGACTTCCTAAAATCACAATTGCCCTTCATTTTTCCAATCATGATGTGTAGAAAACTGAAAGTGCCCTTCAAATTTCAAATTTTCAAATGGTGCAACCATATATACAATGGAATACACCCCACCCACATTTTTGAATCACTTGAAAAGTCAAGCTCTAAAATGTATTATAAATAACTAGTATGTAAGAATTAAGAGCTCAAAGCATTAGGGCCAAGGGGAAAAACATATATTCTAGAAGTTAGGGAACTATTGTAAGATCAATATAACACCATATTGGGGAATATGGGAATTTCCCATAAGTTTAGAACACGTGATCAAATCTTTGGAGTTGTTATAACTTCAACACTATAACTCCAAATCGAGCACTTTATAGCTCAATAGATTCCATTTTTCAAGCACTTTCCAATGATAGGTCACATCATATGGTCTTGAGAAACTTATGGGCATGTTATCCGAGTGCCACATTTTTAGTATTCAAAAAATGGGAATTCAGAGATTCCTAAACTCGCTAATATTGTGTTATATGCAAAAAATACTATTTATTCAAGCACTTAAGTAATAAAAAGCTTTGAAGTGTCTACCAAAAGATAATAGCACTTAATGGTAAGCAACCACTTTCCATACTATTAAGGAAATACCAAAGAAACACCACTCACTAAAAAATGAAGATACCAAGGGGCCAACATCATACATGTTGCCTTCTTAGTGTACTCAAAGATCCTATATCCTACGATCTTTGGTATCTTGCCAAATCTTGAAAACTCGATTCCATTCCACATCATCTAGCTTTGGTCTCGTCAGTGCAACACACATGAGAGCATCCAAAGTTTTGATGGACATAGATGTTCTTCTTGCATCCTTAATCATATTTTGACATGAAAAACCTCTTTCACATGGCACAATGCTTGCTCAAATAACAAGAGGAGCTTCCCATAGCTTCATTCATCATATTAGGAAAGCTTTCCTGCCACTCTTTCATAATATAAAATGCTCTCCATGCTTCTTTCATGGTGAACCCTTCACAATTCAAGCGAAGAGTCTCAGTAAACATAAATAACTCTCTTTCACAAGCTTTTCTATCAACAAGGGATGCAAGGGTTCTTTTCCTTCCTCGCATGACTGAAGATGTTGTATCAACTTATCGAGCCAACTCTTAGTATTGTTCTCTCTTATTTCATCATCTTGACCATAAAAGCATGGGCTAAAAAGCTTTGTAGCATTAAAGAGTGGAAGACCTAGAAAACAAGCATTTAAAGTGTCTATAAGGCATTGCACATAATCCATTGCTAGCTACATACAAGATTCCAAAGTGCCACCAATGTTTGGTCTTAGCATTGAGCTATGCTCCTTTTCAACATCATTTTCTTTCCCTTTAAATGCATTATCTTTCTCTTTACCTTTAGGAAGTGGTCTATATATCAATGCATGTCTATGTACATAGCCATCCTTATCAACCATTTCCAAGTATCCCTTTTTAGAGCATTCCAAAAACTTAGATAAGTATGTGATAACCTCATCAAAATACTTGGGTCTAAAAAAGCAATGCTTAAGTTTCGATAAAACCACATCGATAGCACTTCCGATGGATGTTAGATCCGCCATATCTTCCTGAAACTTTAGACTCAATAAATTCATCTCTTTCAAGACATCTGCCATCATATGAATGCAAAATTGCACTACAAAATTCATTGACTTATTATACCAATCTCTCAACTTGTCATTTTTCCAAGTTGTTGAGATAGCAGGTATCAAGGCTAGAAGTCTTTCCATGACTTGTCCATGTGAAAGCCATTTGACTCCATGGATCAATAAAGGTCAATGTGCATCCAACTGCATAATCTCCAAGTGAGACATGAATTCATTGTTTCTCTTAGGTGAGTTATTTATCCATGAATACACTTTATTTGCTAGCTTCTCTACAAAAAGAAGTTTTAAAAATGATTTGGATGCATCTCTTGCAGCCAAAGCTTCTCGATGTACAATATAATGCATTGCTATCAAATTTGGTAAGTCTTTTTAGAGAACTCCAACAACTCCTGTCTTGTGTCCAACCATACATGATGCCCCATTAGCAAACCATTTATTTTTTACTTTGATAGGCCTCTTACTCTAAGGAATTGCATCAAAGCATCATAGATGATCTTTCCCTTTCCATCTAGTAGTGTCAAAATATCCATAAAGCTTGATTGCTTACTTCCCACACCTTTGCTTGCAATGTATGTCCCATATATTATTAAATGCATCTCAAGTTCCCTATTTGTATTCTCATCCAACATCATTGAGAACTACGGAGATTCTAACATAGATATAGCTTGCATTTCCACGAGCTGAATCAGTCTAGATAATGCTAAAAGAAACTCAATACCTACATATTGACTTGTGTAAGAAGTTTACTCTGTAGTTCTTGGCATATTTGGGACATTCAGAGATATCGCCAAGTTACAAAGATCTTCAAATGAACCAATGGAGTTGTCTTTTTTTGCTACATAGTACATCAACTTCATAGTAGTGATGACTATTTCCTTGTTTGCATGAATCACAAGTGTACTTTGCCATTGCCATTTTATGGACACTTGATAAAGCATGCGCTTTGATAGCATCATGTTGTATAGTGATATATCCATCTCCCATACCCCATGGACTAGGTACCTTATACATTTTGCACCATATGCATTTCATAAATCAACGAGGGAAAATGTTCTTTCCATTGTTTGGGCTCTAAATTTCTTGATCGATCCTTGTTTTTGTTCTCATTGGGTACCTGAAGCATTGCTTGTATTTTGCAAAGGTGCTTCCCCTTCCAAACCATGCATATTACGTGCATTTTGTGTAGAGGTCTCCCCTTATAAGCCATGCATATCAATATCCTCTTGCAAGTCATCATTAAGATCAAAATCTAGAGGACAATTGACAGCTTCCTCAACAATCTGAGTAGGGGCAATCTACCCAAACATTGTCTTCAAGGCCTTTTGCCTCTTCATTGACTTTTCTGGTGCCATTAATAATATAAACTAAAACATATACATTATAGAGTATCAAGCTTATAAAAATTACAATTTCCTTAAACAAGGAAATAAATTCATAATTTGATAAATGCAAAGTTTCTACTTTGATTTCAAGAGTCACCAGGAATAGTGTTGCACAATTTAAGTCCTTTCGATTCATGCACCTCCCCTTCACAATGGTGCAATACTCAAGTAATCACTAATACTATTTTATCCAATTGAGGTCTTGCAAAATAAAAAATATATAAAGCTTTGATATGTAATAATATATCCATATTCATAACCTATATCGATATATATGATTTCCAAACACTATCTCAATTACTCGCTCAAGTATGCATAATGCACTAAGAGTCTTAGCATTAACATCAAGTAGCAATCTGCCAATGAGCACAGAGTTGTTTTAGGTAGACAGCATGCATCAAAGTATATGCAGGAATTAGATGCTGCCATAATGCTGTCTATTTATGCACGATGATCCTCGTAATGGGTTGAACTTTCGGGTACTCCGAGTCCTAACTCCTCGTAGGTTCAAATGTCTATCATTGTGATTTCTATCTTTTCTGCATCAGCATACACTTCAACACCAGGCGCCTTTGCTAGATGCTATACGATAGTAGCTCGCTCCCAAGAAGCCTCCAAAGAGGTATTCATTACAATTCATGCTGAGTCTACCATCGCAGGCTGCAGTCACACGCACACACAGCATTCCTGTATCTCTGCAGGCTGTAGTCACAGGCACACCGCGCCAAATGCAGCATTCCAGCTGCATCTCAACTCTCGAGTCTCTAGAGCCCAGCATTCGGTCACTCAATGCGATCAGAGTTCAATCATTCATCCATTTGTCCAGCAGTGGATCTTTCCAATATCTACTAAACATCCAATCACTCATTAATGTACATTGCAATTTGCAATACATGCATGCGCGCGCGCATTTATCCGGCATCGCTGATTCACTACTTCTTTGCACGTGCATGATGCAACCTTCCTTTAATGGCATGGTTGCCTTAGGTCTCGACTCTCCATAAAATATCAGACTTTGCATTCTATCGATTCTCGAAGGTTGGAGCAAGCTAGCAAGTCTAACTCTGCCTGAGTGTAGGGTCGATCAGCCCCTAGATGAGAGCGCACGTATGCACACGGCAAGCTGCACCCAACATCAGAGCTAGGCCAGGACTTGCTTTTAAGTTTTCGGCTTCAACCTTTGCTACCTGCTAATGGCTCATAACCGCCCGATACGCCCGTTATATGAAGTAATGAATGCCCTGGGGCCTGTGGCGTTCAAATAGTAAGAGCCAATACTTGAGAGTCGAGACACACCTTTCTTAGTCGTGCACCACTCCACAATGCTCTACCACTCTTAACGCTTGAGTTTGCTCACGAAAAACTTTTTACCCATCCGATGGAAAAAAGGAATAGGCTTAACCACGGTCGGTTTTGGGAGGGAAATAGCTAGTTTTATAACTAAAATGCTAAAAAAAAATGCCGGTTTTTATCAAGACGAACTTCAATTACAATCAGTTTTTTGAGAATCATGCCTGGAAAAAATGCACTAAATGATGGTTTTCAACTTGAGTCTCGTCATTGCAGAATTCCAATGGCAAATGCTCAAGTTGTAGGGCTCAACACCGTTGTTGTAGAATTGCAAGGTACAACAAGTAGGTTTTGATGTGGCATAATACAAGCACGGTCTCGTCCTCCGTTCTCAACACAGTACAAAAACCCAACTTTCAAGAAATGGTTCAAATTTCAAGATTTGACATTAGTCTTGACTCTTGACTTTGCAATCCTCGTTTCCAAATTCCCCAAATCCCTTGTCCAGCACCCATTCACACCATGTCCACTGTTAAGGACACCCAACACCTTAAAGATGCCCATCAGTTAGACCCAATGCCCATTGGCTAGTGCCACAATGCCCACTGCAGCATGCCACCAATACCTACTACCTATTGACCTAGTATCCACCTACCACTAGCCTGCTTTTTGAAGGACATGCAATGGCATAGAAGATAGCAAAGGTGTTGTGTGACCCCCAGGAGGAAAGCAATGGCAAGGTGCATCAACACCAGTGTTACACATGCATGCATATGGGACACTAGTTGCCTGTCTTCATGAATTTTAAGCCAATTAAATAACTTGTCACAGAGTCTTTGCCACGTGTCCAACGATCCAAGACCACATGAGGTCTTTTACATGTCTAAACCCTCAATGGAACAAATTAATATGCATAGTATCTGACCTTATATAATGAAAGCGAGAGACTTGAGTTGAGTTACTTGAGTTGAGTTATACCATGCTTTTTGGGGGTGTCTAGAATTACGTGGCAAGATAAAAGCATGGATTGTTGTCCTAGACAGTTTGCATATGTTTTTGAGGAGCTATAGATATAGATTTTTGAAGGGTTTTGCATGGAGAGGGCTACTCTAGGTCAGGACTAAAGGAACAAGCATCCTATAGGGCATACATTACATGTATGAAGTTGAACATTGAGAAATCCTTCAAGGATAAATACGGGCTGCTTTGTAATCTCCTGTATGTTGAACTACACTACTATGTACACAATAAATAGGGCAACACTACTGTTATATATGTTCTCTTAACATAAAAGCCTTGATCTGAGAAGAACAAGTGGATTGCTTTGAAATTTTCTTGCATGTATGTTGTCCTGAAGATAAAAGCACTGGGCTGATCTTACTCTTATGCTGTAGAGATTTTTGTGTGTATATGGGTTGTTATAGGATATGACTATTTGAAAGATTGTTCTTGAAGCATAAACGTATTGTATGATGTCTACTCATAACCGTAATGATATATATGGCTTCCAACCAACGAGTGACCAATATTGGCCAGGTCCATCATGAAATATGGACCCCATAAATTATGTATATGATGGTTATGATTTAGATTTATGAATTTTAGATGTTTCTATGAAATTTAGTTTTTGAAACCCTAACTTATAACGATCATTTATTCACTTTTTTGTCAAAAGTATGGACTTTGTTTTTCCCTGTCTTGAACTCTTCTTACCTAAGCCCTTGCAACTTTTGGTCATACGTAAAAAATCCCCCGATAACTTTCATGAACTTGACAACATGAAAGGTCAAAGGAAGAGTTCTGCAAGATTAATACAATGCAATCGTCCCCCGATATCTTTCATGAACTTGACAATATGAAAAATCAAAGGAAGAGTTCTGCAAGATTAATACAATGCAATCGGATGATATAATGCAATTCCTTTAGACCTCCAACATGTCCATAAATTCCTCCAACACTAGGGATCATATCCAACGTAAGGGCCTTTTAGTTCCATAAATCCCTCCATTAACATTGGGGTTCATTCCCAACTCAAGGGCCTTTTGGTTCCATAAATCCCTCCAACACACATCCCAACATGGCTTGTATACAAACTCAAAAAGCCACCTAGCTACCCCAACAACACCGTCCGACTCACCACACAACAAGTGCCATGGAACTGGCACTCAACTAGGAGGGAGGTAATGTTAACCCTCAAACAAACAAGGTGGAAAATCTAGAAAATCTAAAGGAGAAGACAAGGCCAAGGCAAAAGCGAAATGGAGGACGAAGGCACACCAAGAAAAATCGGGAAACACAAGAAGTGTGAAAAAGTCCTAAATCAAGGAGAGGTGCTTGAGAAAGGTTTCATTGCTTGGATTGCCTTTGACGAAATTGTTAAAGAAAGGTGTTGTGTATCATTGGTCCGACAACTAGCAAAAGTCTTTTGATTTGTTGAAACATGCTTTAACACATGCACCTGTCTTGCAATTACCTGATTTTAATCGACCATTCTTTCTAGTAGTCACTGATGCTAGCGGATCAGGAATAGGAGTTGTCCTCATGCAAGATTCACATCCCATTGCCTATTCTACTTGCAAACTTAAATCTTCTGAATTGAAGTATTCCACCTATGATAAAGAATTGTTAGCTGTAGTTCAAGCCTTATGTCAATGGAAACACTATCTAATGGATTCGAATTTATGATTAAAACTGACCAGTAGAGTATCAAACATCTCCTTAGCCAGCCAAAAATTTCTAACCGTTATATTAAATGGGTAGCTTTCATTCAAAGTTTTCATCCACTTATCCAATATCAACCAGGTAGAGAAAATGTTGTTGTAGATGCATTGAGTAGAAGATCAAGTATCCATAATATTTCCATTCTATCTTTTGATTCCCTTATTCCTATGAAAGATACCTATGACCATGACCCCAGTTTTCAAGTTGATTGGAACAAATTAGTTGCTAATAATTGGATTCCAATTGATTCTATGTCTTATTCTAATGGATTTATGTTTTATGAGAAAAGATTGTGTGCCATTGTTCAATTTAGATCATTTGTGTTGCAAAAATTCATTGTCCTCCATATCAAGGACATAGAGGTATTATTTCCACTTTAAGAACATAGGTTGAAGATTTTTACTGGCACATATGGAACCTGATGTTTCTAATTTTGTTTCTAAGTGTTTAATTTGCCAGAGTCAAGAGATACCATGGTAAGCAATATGATTTGTTAATGCCTTTACTAATTCCTGACTGTCTATGGAAACATATTTCAATGGATTTCATAGCTGGTTTGCCTAATACACAAGCTAATCATGATATGATTTGGACTATAGTAGATTGATTTAGCAAACAAACATATTTTCTACCATGCAAGAAAACATTAACTGCATCTCAAGCTGCATAATTGGTTTTGAAGATTGTTTCACTAATCATAGTTTGCCAAAAGTTATTATTTCTGATCGTGATTCTAGATTTTGCAATAATTTTTGGACTACTTTGTTTGCTAATTTGGGTACTAAGATTGATTTCTCATATACATTCCATCCTAAAACCAATGGGCAAACAGAAGCTACTAATAGTACAATTCTAGATCTTTTGCGTGCATACACAATTTTAATACACCATACACAGCTACTCAAAAAGCACCTTTTGAAATCATTTATGGACATAGATTGCCTATACCTGTTACATTATTGTCGAATAAAGTTAAAGCTGCTGATGATATTGCCAATATGCATGCTACTATTTTTGCTCAAGTTAAAGATATGATTGCAAAAGCCCAGCAATGATACACTAAAAAAGCTAATATGAAAGGAAGAGCCATGAGTTTCAATGTTGATGATTATGTTTGGTTATGCATTGAAAAGAGAAGGTTACAAAGTGTTGAGAAACACCCTATTGTTAAATTAGCACCTAGATTTTATGGACCTTTCAAAATAATTCAAAAGATAAATGAAAATGTATTTAAATTAGAACCACCCCAACATTGGAACATACATAAACTTTTCATATAAGAGGCCAATTACCTATCCACCCTGTCTATGAAAACCCTCCTTTGTTAAAAGAAGAAACTGAAATTCTTGTACCCTGAAACCATTCTAGACACTGACTTTATGACCACTCAAACTGGCCATAGATATTCTAGATATTTGGTTAAGTTTAAAAATCATCATGTTAAAGAAGCCCAATGGATGCATGCCCGTGACCCAAGTGCTTACCCCTCACTGCTCGCTCCACATTGAGCTAATAGCAATTAAGGACAATTACTATCTCACCCCAGGGGTATGATGCCATGAGGCATATTCCACTGTGGATTCCGTGAGGTTTTTTACTCCATGGTGGATTCCATGAGGTTTTTTGGTGGATTCTGTAAAACTATATTTATTTGTTGGGGCTCGTACACAAGGTGGATTCCTTGTGCGAGAAGTTGACGGGGACACCTGTACTTTTCGGGCATTAGATTAATTTAATGTGTACGTGGGTGATTCCATAGTGAGTGATTACACAAAATACATATCAATATAATGGACCTTTATGAGTTTAGAGTGCACACTCGAATTAAATTAAGGTTAGGACAGAGTTCCAACCTATTTAATTATTTGTAGCTGAAGACTGCTAGGTATTCACTTTTGTTGAGTTTTATCTTATTATTTTCTAACAATTGTGAATGCTTTAGCTTATGTGTAGAGTAGGCGACTATGGCGCTGGGTAGCACTGAGCAATGGCATGAATTCAAAATGCCTAGAAGATTTACTATTTTTTATGGGCACGTGCCTTATCACTAAAGGTGTGGTGTCAATATTTATTTAGGCACGCTTATTTATTAAAGTGCTTGATAAAAAAATTATTATTTTATATGTGCATAGGTGCTCAGTTAAATATTTCATTACCTAATATTTGTATTTGGACACAACTCATGAATTTTGAATGCCCAAATGCCTTACTCTTTATTTGGGCAAAAACAAACACAAAAGCCAAAAGAATGCTATTTGTAATGTGGGCTATTATTGATCTTGGAGATAAATAAATCTATAAATACATGCCTTGTGAAGCGCTCACACAAGGTATAGGGGGAGCTTGCACCCAATTGGTCTTTTTGTCTCATGTCGTGCAAACTCTCTTTTTGATTTTATGAAGGTTTTGTAGAGTTCTTTGTTCTTGCGAACCTTTCAACATTCACTATGTGCGCATACAACATTTGATTTGCACACCATTGTTGCATTGTACCATCTAACTAGACATATCTCTACCACTACAAGATATAGGCCTTATACCGACGTTAAAAGTGATGAAAATGTAAATAACAAAATTTTCCCCTGTCATCACAAAAAGCATCGTTATTGGCGATACCATAGAACAATCGATATCAGCGTCGGTATCAGCGTCATTATTTGCGACAGTATCATCGTTCGTGTTAGGATCAGCGTCGTTATTTGCGTCAGTATCAGCGTCGTTATTTGCGTCGGTATCACGATGTTGATACCGATGAATACCGATGCAAATAACGATGCTGATATCGACGCTCTACGACGCTAATAACGATGCCAATAACGACGCGTGCAGTAAATTTGCAATGCTAATAGCGACGGTAATAGGGAAAAAAATTTTGTGCAGGACAGCAAGCACTATGTGCTTTATTTGGGCCATACAAAATAGTTTATGTACTGTGTACAATGCTCGTGTAAACAAAAACAAAGTATACTGAAATCATAACACTGATACATGAAATAAATACATTATCACATAATGAAAGCGACCGGTACAATCATGACAAGATATAACCACTACATAGAAAATGTCTACACAGATCAGGCGACCAAAAAAGAAAGGTGTGTGAGCTCCAGGGATCCAAGGATGAGCTACATATCCTCGCCATCTGAAAGCTCATCCTGCCGCAAAGGAGCATCGAACGGACTTTGCAAAAAAAGAAAAAATAACACATCAGTCCACCATACAGTAATGCATTCTAATTAAACATGGTAACTACAGACAAGAAAGATGAGTGACTTACAGACATCATGCTCAATGTTTTGTTATGGTTTGTTTGCACTTTAAAGAAGAATATTATGTAGGTGATTGGCTAAAAATTGGCCAATTTCTGAGCACTATGACAAAGAAGGAAGATTGGACTAATGAAGAGTTCAAGAGAATCAAGAGAAAAGCCTATGGCTTTTTTCTCAAAGATGGTTACCTTTGGAGGCATGCGAAAAAGAAAGGAAGGGCGCATGTTCGTGTCCTAGGAGACAAGAAGACTCAAAGACAAGTTATGTAAGAATTCCATGAAAGCCTATTGGCTGGTCATAGAGGCATATGGGGCACTTTTGCCAAAATAAAAGAGAAATTTTGGTGGCAAAACAGGTATAAAGACATTGAACATTTTGTTGAGTCTTGTCATGTTTGTCAAATGTACTCTATGGTTAAGCATAGAGATGGGCATCAGCCTACCTTTCCTTTATCCATTCACTATAGATGGGTTATTGATTTAGTAACCATGCCTACAGGAATTTGGAACATGAGATATCTAGTACTTGCTAGAGAAGATCTCACAAATCAAGTGGAAGGAAAAGCCTTAACAACAAAGTCTACTCAAGCCGTTTGTAGATTTTTACTTGAAGAAGTATTTTGCAGGTATGGCTGTGTTGCCAAAGTAACTACTGACAGAGGAGAATTGGATGCCAATGAGGCTCGCCATTTCTTTACTCAATTGGGAATCAAGCTAACTCTTACATCAGCCTACAATCCTGAAGGCAATGGTAAGAGTAAAAGAGGTCATCAACCAATTCTCAAAGCATTGGCAAAATCTTGTAGAGGAAAGATGAGAGAATGGCCTAGAATGCTTCCATTCGCATTATGGGCTGATAGAACTACCCATAGTATAGTAACAGGTTATATGCCGGCTAAACTATTATATGGGCAGCCACCTGTTATGCCTATTGAGGAGTTTATTGTCACATGGAGTATCTTGCCTTGGGATGAAGGCATAAATAGAGAAGAGTTACTGATTTTGCGCATAAGGCAGCTTGAAAGAAGGCCAGAAGATGCCAAGACAGCCATTGAAAGGCTGAAGGCAGCAAGATTGAAGAATAAGAAGAGGTTTGACAAGCATCATCGACTCCGTCCAAGAGTAATTCAAGAGAATGATGGGATACTTGTTTATGATAGCAGCCTGGACAATCAATATAGTGCTCATAGGAAGTTAGCCAAGCGATGGTTTGGTCCATGTGTGGTAAAAATTGGTGCGCAGATCGGATCTTGTACGCTCGCGTAGTGAATGCCGGAAGGTCCCCAAGAACAAAAGAACTCTACTTTTTGCACAAAACTCAAGGTAAAAAGCATGCACGACATTAACCAGAGACCAATTGGGTGCAATCTCCCCCCATGCCTTGTGTGAGCGCTCCACAAAGCATGTATTTTTATGTATTAATCATCTTCAAGCTCAAATAATAGCCCAAATTACAAAATAGCAAGCTTTTAGCTTTTGAGTTTGCTTTAGCACAAAATAGAAATAAAGCTAATGGGCGGTGCCCAAAGAGTCTGGCATACCCAACACAATGTCCAAGTACAAATAACATAATCATGCGCCCATGCGCATACAAAATAATAAATAAATATCCAACGCCTCTATAAATAGGTGCGACAAAATATAGGCGCCATGCCTAAGGTATGCGCCCATCAAAATATAAATGATAAATCGAATACTCGCTATCCTCCAATGCTTTCCTCTGCCACTGCTGCTATCTCTACACATCAACTGAAGCATTCACAATCGTTAGTAAAATAATACAATTAAACCGACAAAAGTGAATACCTAGCAGTCTTCAACTACATAAATAAATCAACTGGTTAGAAATCAATCCTAACCTTAATTTATTACGAGTGCGCACTCTAAACTCATAAATGTTTATTAATTTAATATGCATTTTGCAAAATCACCCGCTATGGAATCACCCATATACACACTAAATTAATGAAACGCCCAAAAAGGATAGGCGTCCCCATCAACTTCTCGCACAAAGAATCCACTTTGTGTATGAGCCCCGGTGATCAAAGTTTACGGAATCCACCGTAAAACCTCACGGAATCCACCGTGGCACGGAATCCACCGTGAAATATGCCTCTTGGCATCATACCCCCGGGGTGGGATAGCAATTGACCTCAATTGCTATTAGCTCAATGTGGAGCTAACAAAGTGGGGAAAGCATTTAAGTCTCTAGCGTGCATCCATTGTGCTTCTTCTACAAGATGGTTCTTAAATTTGACTAGATATCTAGAATATCTTCGGCCAGTTCTAGTGGTCATAAAGTCAGTGTCTATGATAGCTTCAGGTTCAAGTAGTTCAGTCTCTTCCTCTAACAAAGGTGGGTTTTCATAAACAGGGTGTACAGGTAATTGGCCTCTAAATGGTCATAATAAACTAATGTGAAATGTGTTGTGAATTTTCTAGTGAGGTGGTAATTCTAACTTAAATGCATTGTCATTAATTTTGTGAATGATATTAAATGGTCCATAGAATCTAGGGGCTAATTTCACAACTGGGTGTCTATCTACACTTTGTAGTCTACGTTTTTCTATTCTCAACCAAACATAGTCATCAACTTTGAAATTCATTGCTTGTCTTTTCTTATTAGCTTGTTTGGTATATGTTTGCTGGGCTTTGGCAATCATGTCTTTAACCTCATCAAAAATAGTATTGTGCATACTAGCAATATCATCAGCACTCTGAATTCTATTTGATAAAGATGCAACAGGTGTAGACAATCTATAACCATAAATCACTTCAAACGGTGCTTTCTTTGTAGATGTGTGTGGTGTATTGTTATATACAAACTGTAATAAATGCAAATGTGTGTCCCATGTCTGTGGTTTAGAAATAGTATAAGCACGTAAAAGATCTAGTATAGTACTGTTAGTGGCTTTTGTTTGTCCATTAGTTTCAGGATGAAATGCAGATAAGAAATCAATTTTTGTGCCTAGGTTAGCAAACAAAGTAATCAAACGTTGTTACAAAATCGAGAATCACGATCAGAAATAATAACTTTTGGTAATCCATGGTTAGTGAAAATAGTTTTCAAAAACAATTGTGCTGCCTGTGATGCTGTTAAAGTTTTCTTACATGGAATGAAATATGCTTGTTTACTAAACCTATCTACTACTGTCCAAATCATATCATGGTTAGCTTTAGTAGTAGGTAAACCAGTAATAAAATCCATAGAAATTTGTTCCCATGGTCTTGATGGAATAGATAAAGACATAAGTAATCTATACTGTTCACCATGATGTCTCTTAACTCTTTGACAAATCAAACATTCAGAAACAAAGTTAGATACATCAGTGTCCATATGCGGCCAATAAAAATCTTCAGTTAATAACAAAAGATCTGAATGGAACTGCAACACATAATCTCTTTTCATAAAACATGAATCCATCATTATAAGATAGTGAATCAATAGGAATCCAGTTATTTTGAACTAATTTATTCCAATCAGCATGAAAAGTAATATCCTGATGATAAGTATCTTTCATAGGAGTTAAAGAATCAAATGATATAACAGAAATATTATGAATGGCAGGTCTTCTACTTAATGCATTGACCGCTAGATTTTCTTTACTGGGTTGATATTGAATGATAAGATGAAAACTCTGAATAAAGGCTGCCCATTTGATATATCGGTCAGATATTTGGGGTTGGCTAAGTAAATGTCTAATACTTTGCTGATCAGTCTTAATCATAAATTCAGAACTCATTAAATAATGTTTCCACTGTCTTTATCATATGTGGAATATTTCAGTTCGGAGGGTTTCAGCTTACAACTAGAATAGGCTATGGGATGGTTGTCCTGCATAAGTACAGCTCCTATTCCAGATCCGCTAGCATCAGTCACTACTAAAAAGAATGGTCTATTAAAATCAGACAACTGTAAAACAGGAGCATGGGTTAATGCATGCTTCAATAAGTCAAAGGATTTCTTTTGATTATCGGACCAATGATAAACAATTCCTTTCTTCAAAAGTTTAGTCAGAGGCAAAGCAAGTAATGAAAACTTATGCACAAACTTCCTATAGAAACTAGCAAGACCTAGGAATGATCGTAACTCATGCACATTTTTAGGTATAGGCTAGTTCAATATTGCGTCTATTTTCTTAGGGTCAACCTTGATTCCATTAGATGATACAATATGACCTAAATATTTAATTTCTGTTTTAAAGAACTCACTCTTTTCCGGATTGGCATACGGTTGATTATCTTTTAATAACTAGAAAACCAATGACAAATGCTCATAATGTTCTTTCTCATTTTGACTAAACACCAAAATATCATCAAAGAATACAATAACACAATGCTGATATTTCAAAAATATATGGTTCATCATTCTACTAAATGTAGCAGGTGCATTAGTCAATCCGAAAGGCATCACTGAAAATTCATAATGACCAAACTATGTCCTAAATGCAGTCTTGAATATGTCAGACTTATCTAGTCTCACCTGATGATAACCAGATTTAAGGTCTATTTTACTAAATATGGCAAAACCTTGCAATTTATCCATAAGGTCATCGACTCTAGGAATTGGATACCTATTCTTTACAGTGATCTTATTTAAAGCTCGATAGTCAATGCACATACGATAGGTATTATTTTTCTTCTTTACTAACAGAACAGGTGCACCAAATGGAGAACTACTAGGTCTAATCAATCCTCTATTTAGTAATTCCTCAACTTGACTTTGAATTTCTTTTTGCTCTATCTGGTTATGCCTATATGGTGCTTTACAAGGTGGTTGTGTACCAGGAATCAAATCTATTTTATGGTCTTCTGGTCGTGAAGGAGGTAAACTAGGTGGTAGATCTTCTGCAAAACAGCCTTTAAAATGTGCAAGAAATTCTTTATGCCTAGGGTGCATATGATTTTCTTTAACTTGCAGTTCATTCACCCAAATGAGATAAGATTTACTACTTTTGCGTAATGCACGTTTAGCTTGAGTATGCGAAAGCAGTGGAAAAGCATTAGATGCATGCATACCATATAATGTAATATGTTTTCCTTGAAATTTAATATTAATTGAATGTGTAGAATAATCTATATCAGGGTTATGCTGATGACGCCAAGGCATACCTAAAATAATATCAATGGACTGTAGTGGTATAAGTAGAAAATTTCTTCTTTCAGTGTATTCACAAATTTGAATTTCTAAGTCATACACTTCCTGTGTACCATTATACCTAGTGCCTAAGAATGCTGCTTTAATGCGATGCATAGGAACAGTCTGTAACTTCAATTCTTTCACTAGCTTTGTAGAAATAAAATCATGAGTACTACCATCATCATGCAAAATAATCTTTTCCGTTCCATGCACTAAACATTTCATTGTCAATAAAGAATGTGGAGTTGGCATACGTGGTAAAGTATCCGAAGGAGTGGTAATGTCGTCTTCATCTTCCATGAAATCAGGCATTTCTTCATGTTTGTCATCTTCCATTGCTCCAAGGTAGTTGATATGGACAGGTGATTTCTTCGAATGGAAATTTGCTGCTAGATGTCCAGGTTGGTGGCATTTATAACATACTATAGGCTTGGCTTTGGTTACATTATTTGCAATGGCAGGAAGTCTAGGGATATTAGGATTTGGCTGTGGAATGGGCTTAGGGTTGTGATTGGTATTGGATGGTAAAGCAGGTGGTTTTGCTCAATTTTTACGGAAAGATGATGAAGGAAAATGACCTTGATTAAATCTTCTAAAAGTTGAGTTGAATTGCTTAGATCCATAGTTACCATTGGCTTGGAATTGCTGTGGACTCTTGTCTCTTCCTCGCAGCTTGTCTTCAGTGTCATGAGCTAGTGAAATTGCGTCTTCAAGAGTTGTAGGCTTGAACATATTAACTTCAGCGTAGTAATGACCAAGTAGTCCAGACATATACTTGCGCTTGTGTGTCGCTTCAAGTACGTCTTCAAGCATGTATAACTAGAGTAATGCATTCCAAATGTGTTCGGTGTACTGAGGAATAGGCTCACGATCTCGTTGCTGAAGAAGGTCCCATTGTTTTATGGCTTTTTCATGAAATTATGGAGTAAGGAAATTCTGCATAAACTTCTTCTTGAAATTCTCCCAGGTAGTGGGACAATCTATACTTTTACGAACCATGGTTCACCAAAGAGATACTCTATCCACTAAATGATTAGTGACACACTTGATTTTATCTTTTTTTGCATATGTTTCCTCATGAACTTGTCATCAAACTGACTAATGAATGCAAGAACAGTTTTTCCCTCTCGAGTGCCATTGGAAGTACGAAATTTGAAATTTCTTTTACTTATCTTTGTTTCCTTGCGGATGGATTGAGCTTCGAGAGTCGCGTCGATGGTATGTCGGATAAGGTCTTCAGATTGAGGTTCCTCTTTGTCAGTAGTCGATCTTTGTAAATTAGCCAATTGAACTTGCAATGCTTGCCTAGCTCGTCGTTCTTCATCCAACTACATCATAATTAAGTCCAACTTTTGCTCCATCGTAGGTTCAGGTAGATCGCCTTCAGCCATTAAATCATCCATATGTGGTTCCGTCATCCTGCAAAACTCAAAAGACCTCACTCTCAAAATCAAATTAGCAGGATGAGCGTAGCTCAAGATTGGGTGTACAAGGCTTATATATTTTTGTGTGGATTTCACAATCTTCGTCTTTGACTATTGTGGGATTTGTAATCTTTGAAAAAACTGCGTTTTATCCTTCTGTGTGTGCTGAAAATGCTTCAGCAAACCTGGGCATGCGAAGAATACCTTCCAATGAACAACTTTGCAGTTCGGAGTTTCTGCGCAGGAACAGCCCTTCTATGAGTTTTGAACAGAAGTCAGTTTTGACTTCAGGTGACTTGTTTGACTTGCAGAGTTGCAGACTTATGTGACTTGCAAAGTTCCAAGACTTGCAGAACTTGATTGATTTATCTGACTTGCAGAATTTCGACTTAAAAGACTTGCAGAACTTGGGAGCTTTTATGTGACTTGCAAAATTGATAGGACTTATGTGATTAGAGCTTAACTAACTAAGCTTTTAAGCTTAGTAATTTAGAAAACGTCGAATCGTGGGGGTGGGGGGGCGTTTTTTCAGACGGCGCAAATTTCGAACTCCTCCTTTGATACGTCGCGATGAATTTTAGAAGCTTAAAGCTTCTTTAAGCTTATAAAGCCTTAGTTTTAAGCTTTGAAGATATGGAAATTGAAACTTATCTCTGCAACTCCACGATTTGTATGCGAGGATGTAGGAGTGGTCCTCCGCTACTACAGGCCGGTCCTTCACGATCTGATGATGGAAACAGAGGTTCTTGACTGCCAGGAATCCACCCGTATTGACCGTTCGCGACGAGATTGACCGTAGAGCTTGATCATTCTAGGAGCTCCACCTTCGCACAAGATGGATAGCGATTGGAAGCTCTTGATCTCAGCTTCGCTCTGATACCACTGGTGCGCAGATCGGATGCTGTACGCTCGCGTAGTGAATGCCGGAAGGTCCACAAGAACAAAAGAACTCTACTTTTTGCACAAAACTCAAGGTAAAAAGCATGCACGACATGAACCAGAGACCAATTGGGTGCAATCTCCCCCCATGCCTTGTGTGAGCGCTCCACAAAGCATGTATTTTTATGTATTAATCATCTTCAAGCTCAAATAATAGCCCAAATTACAAAATAGCAAGCTTTTAGCTTTTGAGTTTGCTTTAGCACAAAATAGAAATAAAGCTAATGGGTGGTGCCCAAAGAGTCTGGCATACCCAATACAATGTCCAAGTACAAATAACATAATCGTGCGCCCATGCGCATACAAAATAATAAATAAATATCCAACGCCTCAATAAATAGGTGCGATAAAAGGGGGAAACCTGAGAAAAACTATTCAGTCTACTCTTATGTACGTCTTCTCTCATTCTTTTACCTTATTCATGGTCCAATGAAGCCCGTCTTATACCCAAGTACTTAAGTGACTTTGGGGCAAGCAAAGGGGAGGATTCTGAAGGTGTATGGGCTGTTATGGACTGAAAAAACCAGTCATAAATATGGTAGCCCACTGTTCTTGTCCATTTTGATGAGTAAATAAGTGATCTATGTGGTTGTAATAGAGGAAATTGACCTCTTAACATCAGGGCTTTACTTGTGAATGATTAAGAGGAGCTTATTATTGAGATAATGTACACTTTTGGAGCTTGATTATGGGCTGAAAATTACTGTTTTAAAACAGGGCTGAAGTTAAACTTATGCTTTATCAGTGCATTTCATGAGCTTTTGATGTATGTCTTGAATGTACTTGTATCTATCATCAAAATACTTGTTTCTTGGAGTTGTTATCCATCCATGTTCATGAAATGAAAACCATTTGAGCTTACATTTGGAATATGCATTTGGTTTAAATCTGAGATTATCTCTAATGTAAGGACTTATTATTCCCATATGCATTTGATGTGATCAAGACAAAGTCATTCATTCCATTCATGTATGCTAAATAAACAGAAAAAGCTTGATATCTTCTTCTTCAACTAAATCATTTCTAAAACCCAAATCTTGTCAAACCCCAATATTTCCCCCTTCTCCAACCCTTGAATCCCACACTCTTCTTCTCCTCTAAACCCCAATGGTAGACCTTCAACCCCCAACACGATGACACCGGGAAGGGGTTTAAGAGCCAAGAGTTCAAGGAAGAGCTCATTTCATACCCTAACATTGAGAGAGAGAGAGAGAGCTCTTGGAGATTCGATTTGATCTTGCCGTCAGGGAGTCTACCGCGCGTTCTAGGTATATCAAGCCCTTCCCCTTATGCCTTGGTACTGATCTGGAAGCTCGTATGATATGATTGCATGTGTCGCAAGATTTGAGAAAATCGGTGCCTTCACTACTATTAACTGTCAGACGAACAAGGTGAAAAATCTAAAAAATATAAAGTGTTGAGATGGCAAGCTCAACACCGTGCAGACATTGATGATGGACCGCTTGGCTAGATGGATCCGCACGTCTACACTTAGCACTTTGGTGGTCATTATGATACTCACATGGCCACTAACTTATCACTTATTATATTTAGTTTGTTACACCTACCTACATCTGGCAAAGACATAACACCAGTCGATTAGTGTAGTCGGTTATGCACTGTTTGACTTAGTAGGCCACTTTTCTTTATGTTGTATCTTATCTATACTTCATGTACATTGTATAGTATGTGGAAGAAGAAGAAAAAACCAGGAAGAAAACGTTTTGGCCTCCATCTCTCTTCTTGTGTTCTTGAGGGAGCTTCCTCTTGTCTATACAGTGTGTGTTTGGCGCAGCAGCTCAAGCAAGTCCCCCCACCACGCGATTCTTGACATAAAGCGAAGGACAAAGACCAAGGGAAAAGTGAAACGGAAGACGAAGGCGTGCCAAGAAAAATATGAAAACACAAGAAGTGCAAAAAAGTCCTAAATAAAGGAAAAAGGCACACAAGAAAAAGTGCACGTTAATACTTTTGTAAAAGAGTGCAAGTGCATCATGGTTTAATTTAAAGAGCATCGGGCTCTCACCCGTGCAATTTGTAAAGGTAGATGGGCAGTAGGAAGGAAGCTAGGAAGATAGAAGGACAATGGAAAAAAGGGCCTAGGCCACGGTCGGCCATATAAAAAAGGGGATATGAGGATGACCACCCAAAAGGGATTTAGGGTTTTGTATATAAAGTTGAAAAGTGAATGAGAAGCTCATTCTTGTGTGTGGCCAAAAGTGGCTCTCCTCTTCTTCTTCTTCTTCTTGCTAGTTTGAGTTTGTGCTTGAGAGAGGGAGTGTGAGAGTGTGAGGGAGTGAGTGTGTGAGGGTGAGGGACCAGGGAGGAGAAGTTCTCCATCTTCTCCTCTCTTCTTCTCTTCTCTTCTCTTCTTTTGTCTCACTCACAGTAATGGAGCTTGGAGCGTGGAGCTTGAGGATGGAGCTTGCTTGAAGCTTACACTTGGATCGTGGAGCTACCGGAGTGCATGGGAGAGGAGGTAACTCGATCGGCATGGAGGTAAGCTCACTACACCTGTAGATATGGACGACGCGTCAGCTATGTGAGAGGTAGCCATTAGTGCTCGGCTTGGAATGCCTTAAGCAATAAGCAATCCATGGGTCTTAGCAGTTGAGTGCAAGCTCCCACATTTTGGTTCCGTTTTCGGGACCAATGGATTCGAGCCTTGAGCGCTTGCATGCTTCGAATCAGGCATCGAAGTAGGATTTTCCCAAACCGGTGCTTGAGATAGATAAGTAGGAAGTGAGGGAGTTTGAAGAGGTATTCGATCTCCTTACCAAAGTAGGTTTTAGGTTTTTGGATTTGGAAAAGAATGATGGAGTAGTGTAGGTATTTCCCTTATGATTTTTTCTTGCATTTAGGAAGGATAGGAGCAAAATATTGGAGCAAAGAGTAGGGTTTTCTGTTGTTGTGTAAGAGGCTGAAACAGGAAAAAGAAGGGCAAAAAATGAAATTTTAGGTTAAATCTTGGTGAAGAGAGAAAGACTAAGGTGAATGCAGGCCTGGGCACGGTGATAAGGGGCTAGAAGTGGCAAGAAAGGCCACATTTTGCATTGCAGGGTTTCAGGAGAGCAGGAGAGAGGGAGAGAGCTTCATCACGTGGACCTGCTTTGATCTGGTCATCTAGGAGTTCTTTGCCCAGCCTAGGTAATTCTATACCTTCCCCTACATGAGTAGCTTCGATCTGAGGTGCTCACAAGATAGGAAGCCCTCGATCGCTTGCAGCGCAAAGAATTCTTTGAAGTCTGGCAAAAATCATGTCACGCTCGGCCCGTCTAAGTGACGGTGATTCTGGGCCGAGTCCCAGAATTGGCCCTTGAACCATTTGACCATTTGGCCCACTACACTCAGACGCCTTTCACTCGACTCGCCTGAGTGAAGCATTCGGACCAACTTTGAAATTTGGCCCTCGACCTTGCCGACTCGGCCCAATCCCACTCGAACAATTCGACATTCGGCCCGGCCGAATTTACCTCTCGGCCCACTTGACTTGGCCCTCGGCCCACTCGACCACTTGGCTCTCGAACAACCACACTCAGACTGGCCAAATTTGACATTTGGCCCTCGGTCCTCGGACGGGCCGAATCGAGCATTTGGCCCTTGCAATTCAGACCTATTGGGCCGAATTTGGAATTTTTCAAATTTTAACCTGTAGACCCTAAAACTAACCGAGAGACCATATAGAGCCAAAACCACATCGTAGATCTATCACTAGGCTGAAATCAAGAGCAAAGAAGCGTAGGAGGAAATCTAAACGAAAAACCAAGTCTCGAGTCAAAGACATTAGAGTGATCAAGCCCCTCACGGTTGAAATCAAAAAACCAAACGGGACTAATCGGAGGGTAGATCCTCAGCCTAGCGTGCTTGACAAGGAGATATCAGATGTAATCATTAAGGATACACAAAAGCCACTAGTGCCCAAGGAGCCTTTGATTCCCCAAGAGGATAACAGGCATCATAGGCACAACATTGCTCATGGGAAGGTTAAATTCTCAACAAAGCAAATGGCAAAATCATATAACAGCCACGAGCAAATCTTCTAGCCAGTGTTAGAGCCACTTAGGAGTCCCAAGTCTCCTACACCCTCTTTCCCTAAATGAACAAAGAAAGTACAACAGTAGTGATCAAGTGCAGGTGCTCAACCCCAATCTCTATCTCCATCTAAGCTTCCAAATGTCCAAGAGGTGGGACGTGACACCACCCGTAGCTCTCGGCCCAAGGATATGCCTGTGCAACCTAATGTGACTAGATCAATTGATGCTTGATCTACACAAGTGAATGCTCAAAGGGCAACAAAAGACACGACTACTTCCGATCGCCCTAGGGACTTGACACCGCAATCCACCAAGAGTAGCTGGCCCATTAGACTAGCCACTACTACTTCCAATCAAGGATCATAGCAGTCACAGCCCTTGGCCATGACAACACCCCTTGCGAAACGTATCCTTAGCAGTTCACCTGTGGAGGAGGTGCCACAACCAGCATCCTTGATAACTCTAGTCCTTCCAAAGCACCTAAAGCCTAGGCTTGAGGAGAAACCTCTCAAAGATGTTGCCAAGGAGATGGCACATCTAACCAATCAACCTAGCAAGGCTATCCAGCAGGTCATAGCTACATCCCATGAGGACACACTAGAGAAGGGGAAAACTGAGGCCCAACCAAACACATCAATGGCTGACCTAGTTCAGGTCCTGAGTCATTAAGTTATGCACCTTCACTAACCAAGAAAAAGAGGAGAAAACAACGAAAACAATAGCAGTTACACGTGGTTATGGACCCCAAGAACATTGAGACCAAGAGCGCTGGAGAGCTAAGGAATAAAGCATCGAGTCCATCCACCAAGGAACCCATTGATATCTCTCCTAATAGCGGTGAAACCTCAGACACATTCGTGTGTCTTGAAAAATCAAAGAAACCATTACCATCAATGGTTGCTTGTAATACTCAATCCATCAACAACAAAACTCACATTGACCAATCAAGAGTGGATACAACACTGTCACAACAAGGTGACAAGACTACACCGATCACATCCAAGGAGAACCATGACACAATAGCAACAAGGCCTCAAGGGAAACATGGAAACCCCGAGAGCATAAGAAACCCTAGCATTGACCAATCTTGCACATCTAGGCCTGAGCCCCTAGCTATGCTAAAGCCTAGGGAAACTCCTAGAACCTTGCAAGAGATAGCAACCGAGCAAGCCCTCGTTGAACATAGAAGTGTCACAGAATGCTTAACTGAGTTGGATGCTAAGCTCAAAGTGTTTGCACGTATCTATGTCCTTGCAGACATGGGTGCATTCCCTAAGGAGCAGCTTGAAGAATACTTGCCATTTCCCCTATCCTAGGAAGAGCAAAAACATCTTGATGAGCTCTATGACAGGCTCCTGCATGAACGCATGCAACTCACCTCTGACGAGGAATCCGACGTACTACGCTTAACTGTAACATTCAATGACGTGCTCTATCAACCAAATCTCTTAGAGATAGAGCAACTAAAGTGACAATCAGAGGGTCAAAGTCAATTCAAAAAACGTTGGTTTGAAAATCGTGTTGCAATGGCTGAATTAGGAGCCCAAATTATGACAATCTCAGAGGAGCAATTGGCCAAATGGTGGTCTCAAAGAGACCCAACCTATGCGACACCAACTTCCTTTCGAGTGGTGCTAACTGCCATTCGGGGTATGGAATTAGCTGGAACTAGCCAAGAGAACTCTCTGGCGGATAAGGCTCTCACTGAGGAGGAGTTACATGTTGCCAGTAGACTCGGACAAGGTGCCATGCTACTCGATGTTGCAAAATATATATCATTATTGAGTAAGCTGCCATGAGTACTGGATGCGTGTGCCACACTCCAGTACAATCCAGAGTTCTACGATTGGTTTTTATCCTCGTGAAGTGACATGGATTCGTAAATATATACATAAATAAACAATGAATTTTGTGACCTTCTATAGATAATATCAACATACACAAGCAATGACAGTCAAGTGCAAGGAGAAGAGTTGGGTTTGACAAGTTAAGCTCCTCAGGTCCTCTCACCACACATTTAGAAGTCGTGTGACCATTCCCATCTCTAAGTGGAGGGCATGCGACCCTCATTACCACCATAGGAAGCCCTAACCAACATCTCTAATGGTGTAGATGGGGCATCGTCCCTTTCTATACACCTTTCCCCTTTCCGGTCTATCCTTATGGGGATGAGCCCTACTCCAACCCACGACAACTAGTCCACGTAGCTTAGCATAAGCCAAGATCTGTTATAGCTAGGATACGCTCTGCCATCAAAGCAGGACGAATATCATCACTGGGGCTGTCCCTTTACAACAAACACTGCATGCCTCACCTCACCCCTCCTCGTAATATGCACTTGATAACCCACTATATAATCCCTTCCATGCAAATAGTTTTATCCTACTTCAAGGCCTAATCCTTGGTTCGCATTTTGCAGGTCCCCCTATGGTAGCAGTCATGGACCACATACTGTAGCTGGCATGCAAGGAAGCTCTCCGCCGTTGGAGAGAGCATAAGGCACTAGCACCCCCAGTAGAACGCTACATGCCTACTCTAAAGAGGTACACGTTGAAAAGAGGCCCCAAACGACACCACCCAGGACACAGGCCAATAACCACCCAAGCCAAGTGGACGAGGGCTCAAGGGAGCACACAGGGTGTGGCAACACTAGTCGTGCAAGCTCCCACTAAACGCTTGGGCACCAGGTGCTCGAAAGAGGAGAGGGCAACTCGAGAAAAGCAGGAACTTGATGCATTGTTTAAAAGCATTCTGGAAACAATTGCGGCCACCAGGGACTACACCATCTAGGTCCCGTCCAACATTTTCCCCACCCAGCCTCACAAGAGCCCCTCATCGACATAGCCTTAGTCACCTGACCACCCGGACTCGCCCCGCCTCGTACAAATAGAGTAGCCCCTATGATATATAAGCTGCTTAACAAAGGCCATCCTGCCATAACTTTTTGTCTTTAAATGGTTAAAGGGTCAGGATCCCCACCTGTATACACTTTCCTTACCTACTGCTAATATATACCACATCTTTAACAAGCACCAGAATATGCATCGCAGTCAACATCATAGGATTTTGATAAAGTAATATTTTAACATGATTGCATATGTTCATTGTACTTGATGCATGCAACTTGCATATACTCTCATGAAGTGACAAGTGGATACAAGACGATGCAGGTCTTCATGCGAACGTGTTCAATGCCCAAGTCACCGCAAGACCACCAACCTCACAAAGAGCTGCAACAAAGCCACGCTGTCGAAAGAGAAAATCACCCTTGTCAATTGCCCACGTCGCATGGCCTAAAGCATGATCTTAACCACTTTCTCTTTCTGGGTTACACTCTACACCAGGCACTCATGACAGCTGTTACCTCAATTGTACCAACATCGCACGTTCCAAAGAGGGTTACAAAATCTCAAGTGTATCTCCCCATCTCAGCATCTGCTTCTCTAACAACGAGGCTAGGGTACAATCATCACTGTAATATCCATTTCCTGAGCCTTTGAAGCTTGATATCTCCCAACCTATTGAAAGGCTGATAGCCTCAACATATTGCAATGGTTGTACTCAGGCAAGTCCAAAAAAAAAAAAAAAAAGACAAGAAATGAAAAGCTAAAGCGATACCCATGATCACAGCACAACACCTAGGGGTCCTCAAATTAGGTACGTCTAGTGACCTTGGTCGGCTGGCTCCATCCCTAGTCCCCTAGCCTTCTAGCATCACCAACAATTGTTCAGGGGACATCAACTGTAGGACATACCCAGGGAGCTTGTCTCGCCTATGGTTAGACCTGTCACCCTGACCCATTTGCACGACTCCCTCTTGCACTCTGCCTTAGTACCATTGCAATCAATCGTGGTAAGCACCACATGAATGGCCATGAAAAGTACACCATCCTCATCATGCAAGTCCAATAGCTACCAGCTATACTGAAAGTGTGGTGTCCCTATGTTCAATTATGCTACGTTGTGCAGTCACAACACAAAGGATGTCTCATACACCTTCACATATACTTCTTCTCAACATGGACAACTTTGCTTCATCCACGCGTGGTTAGGAGAAACTAGCCCGCAGTTTTCTAACTATTTAATATTTAAGTATCACGAGCACTCACATAATATTTGCACCAAAACATATACACACTTTGGGTCCTCAAGTGCAGGACAATACTCTCAGCTTGCTTAGAGTTCGGCTTGTCTCCCAAACTAATTGAACTACGTCTTATGCACGATAAAGAAGACTAGCACTACCCCTAGGGAGAGACCATATATGAGAGGTTTTCAATTGCAGATATGGAAGAATCCAACGAAAGTGTCGTTCACTCTTCCTTGACACTCAACTCTGAAATCTTATCCTTTATCATGTTGCAAGCCCATTAAGAATCGTCATGTGTAGAATCCCCAACAAACCAACACTTGTGTTGGCCATCAGTGCAATCTCCAACAAAGAACAACCCTACCACCAACTCCGACAACCCTACTACCAACCACCTAGGCCACCAACGTGCCCCAAATGACCTTTCTCCACACTACCACCAACACTTCTCCATGGCAACCACAGACGTCCTTGCCACCTATGTCTTTGGTGCATGCTCAAGCCTGCTACCTAAGACTGTGAGTGCCATCGGACTGGCACTCGTCTAGGAGGGGGTAATGTTAACCGTTAGACAAACAAGGTGAAAAATCTGGAAAATCTAAAACGGAGGACAAAGGCCAAGGCAAAGTGAAATGGAATATTTTGGGTTTTCTTGATCTACTACTATAGTAGATACTTTTGGAGCCAACATATTATTTTGTGCTTGATCTCACGTATGAAAAATACTAATGCATATATGCAAAATTAAATTGGATTTTTACTAAGCTATGCTAAGGAAGAAAGGTGGGCTTTTATGATATTGGTGTAATATCTCTATTGATAAGTACCATAGTAGAACCTTCAAGAGAATCCATGTAATGAAAGTTTGCTGACACATAAGAAGTGCAAAAAATTCCTAAATAAAGGAAAAAGGCGCACAAGAAAAAGTTCAAGTCAATACTTTTGTAAAAGAGCACAAGCGCATCCTGGTTTAAAGTTCATTCGACTATATTGAAACTTGGCCCTCGGCCTGCGTCTCTCAGCCCATCCAAGTGAACCTCCTTGGCCCATTCGGATCACTCCATCTGAGTCACCCTATCCGAGCTTCCCATTCGGCCCTCGACCACGACAACTCAGCCTATCTGAGCGACACACTCGATCCATAATTTCCATTCGGCCCTTGGCCGTCCAAATCCATCACTCAACCCCTGCAATTCGGACGAGTTGGGCCGAGTCAAGATTTTTCCAAATTTTTAGGTAATTAGACCAGATCTGGCTAGAGTTCGGCCACACAAACCTTTGTGAGTCCTCCCAACACGCAAAACTGGATTATGGCGCAAGGAATAGGCAAATTCATAAGACGCAGCCACTTAGCAGCTCAAGTAGGCTATTGCAAGACCTAGAGTCCTAGCGACAACCAGCTGAGCTAAAGACCCTGAGCAAACCTAAAATGGGTAAGACAATGGTGCGGGAAACCCTAAAACTTGACAGGACAGTCAAAAGTGGGTCAACAAGCCTATCAGGCCTAAAACGAAGCGAGAGTATGTAAGCCGCTTAGATACTTTTTTTTCACACTCACCCTGAACTTCCACACTTGAAGTACACTTAAGGATAGCTCAAAGCCTGATTGAGCACAAGTGCATGGGAAAGAACACACACACACTAAGTAGAGATAAATTGAGGATTGGATGCAATAAGTCAAGGAACTTGCTCAGATAAACACTTCAAGGAACCCACCAATAGGAGAAGATCCCAAGACATAGACGGACGACTAAAGCACAGAGTAGGACCAAGCAAGAGAAGTGGATTTGACCAACTTGCTCAACCTGATCGACAGATTGGTGGAGCAGGAAAACGTGATCATGACAAAGGAAAGCTCAAACTGCACGCCAAACGAGAAACTTGACTTACGAGTTTTTCCAGAGGCAATTCAGTAGCTAGTGAGTAGCTACGATACACATGCTCAGTATGAGCACTGCGGCAGAAGGGCAGAGGCCACCATAACAGACTTGGAAGAGGAACGAAAGCTAGCCCACAAGGTGTTGCAAGGCATAGTAAAATACAACCAAGACCAGCATGTTAGGAGCTTAAGGCAGAACACAAAATTATGCGAGATACAGCGGGTGCTGAACCTAGCACAGGTGGGAATCGGACCGATCATGAGAGAGCCCTGGAAGAAGACTTGACATTGAGTGAGCTTCTCATAAAGTGACTGCTCGACAACAAAGCAGCGGAGCAGAGTGCTACAACACTAGCAACATCATTACTAGCAGGATTAGGAGAAAACTAAGGCTAAAATCCCAATTGTTGCAAAGCAGCTCAACAAGTGCCAACCCCACGATGATCCATATAGCTTTGTAGAGCAATTCGAGCAAGTCTGCGAGGCCAACGGCCTCACCGACTTGACTTAATTCTCTTAGGCATTCAGGCTTTGCTTAGGCGACAAGGGTAGGACTTGGTACACAAGTCTAGATGCCTGAGAACGAGCGGACTTTAACGGCCTCAAAAACCTCTTTATCAAGAGATTCTCCGAGCCCAGATTCTCTAACAATCTACTAATAAGACTGATGAATGTCAAGCAGAAAGAGAAAGAGAACATCCACGACTATGTCACCCACATGAGGAGCCTCTTCAAGAGAATCCCCATGGGCGAACAACCTACCAAAAGAGCAGTGTCCACCATGTTTATTAGTGGAATATGGAGTGAGGAGCTGTATAAGGCTTTGGTAGGCAACTCGAGCTTGTAGCGAGACTCGCTAGCTAGGGTGTTTGAAGAGGCCATTCGAGTAGACAACCACTTGAAAGAGTGGAGCTCTAGGAGCTCAAATTTAGAAGAGGCCAACTCGCGGATTTCAGAGAGAGCGTTAGCCTCTAGTGAATGATTAGGTCCAATAGCTCAGGACAAAGGGAAAGCCATTGAGACAAACCAAGACTTGGCTAAGGTAAAAATGGAGATATCCAAATTGCAGGATATGTTGAGATGACCAAGGCACCCACACATACAATGCGTGTACTGTGGCGGAAACCACTTGCTGATCGAGTGTAATCCTAGGTCACAACCTTGCACTAATTGCGGTAGATTCGGTCATGACGTCATGCATTCCAAATTACCAAGAAGAATTCCATACTCACAACCATACGACCAGCTATATCTAGCAAGCAGACCCCAAAAATTCTTGAGAAGGGGAGCCCCATTGGCCCTTCCTATGCCTAATGACATTAAACCAGCTGTTCCTAGAATGGACATAAACCCTACAGGCATACCTAGGCTGCCTAGTCCCTACGTGACCCATCCAGCAAGTGACGCTTCGGTCCACTACGTGGAGGAGCCAAATGAGGAAGAGACTTACGTATACTTATGGACTATCGACCAGTACCGATGATGGCATTAGGAAGTAGCCGAGGTAGAGGCCTAGGAGGGCAGACACATGATCCAATCATGTGTTGGATTTGTGGTCATCCAAGGCACATCTCATCATGTTGTCCTGAAAGGGAGCAACCAAATAGAGACAAGGCAGACCTAAGGTGCCATGAGTGTGGAATCACTCATCTCTTCATTGACTATCCCAAGAAAAAACCATCCTCGAATTCAGCCAATGTGCCATCTGTCCCATTGGGGCTGTTTGGCGTCGAGAACCTCGATGGGGAGGACACACCTATCCCATTGCGTGTCATGACCTGAGCACAGAGACGAAACAAGCCAGCATATCATTGCCAGGTCCTAGCAACCTTGATGTAGCATCGATCGGGAAGAAGAGCCATAGGCGGAGAAAGAAAAAACTTGAATCTAAGATCACGCTAAAAACTAAGAGTGCCATGACTCTGCCTGCTAGAAAGAAGGTCACTGATGCAAAGGCAAAAACCTTAGCTCCTACGATGGCCAAAAAGGGAAGTGCTAAGGTAGGGGAATACCCTCATCCAAAGCACCAACTAGAGGCTATCAAGAAAGTGAAGGAATGGGTAAAAGAGGCCCAAGAGCACCTAAAAGATGCGAAGCCCATCCTAAAGGACGAGATCAAAGATCTCTCTAGCATAAGCATGCCAGTCTCACCCCCTCAAACAAAATCGAGAGATGCGACTGCACCACAAGTAGTAACGCTTAGGCAAATCCTTGACGCTACAGGCCAACAAATCAGTCATGGCCATTGGCCATGACAATCCAGAATAGGAGAAAGACGAGCAACCAACGACCTCCTTACCATGCTAGTGACCACCCCAGTGACGCTGAGCCTGGGAGACCTGCTTAGGCAACATTCCATCCTATGGCAAGACTTGAAGCAGTGGGTTGAAGGATCACGAGAGCAAGCTGCTACAGACCTGCATGACCATGATGCAGAGACACAAATACCGAGTCTGACGCACTGCACTTTGTACCTAAGTCCTTGCACGTTAATGCTTTTTGGGAAGGCACCGAGATGCATGTGGTCTTACCTGTCTTAGCCCTAGGTGACACAATGAGAAAGGGGATTGTAGACACAGGAGCGGCGGCTAGTGTACTAAGCCATGTAGTGCTTCAGACTTGGGGAAACCCGCCTGTCAAGACCACCAGGTTCAATGTCACACTAGCAAACGATATGAGAGTGAAACCATTCGGGGTACTTAAAAATTGGCCGGTGAAAATCGCAAGCGTCCAGTTCTCGGTTGACTTAATAGTCATGAAGGGAGTGGACTACGATATCCTATTAGGCCGACCCTGGATGCGCAATGCCAGAGTCATCGAAGATTGGGGTAATGGCTTAATCTTCCTTGGCAATAGAATGGAAGCTGTGATGGTAGAGATGGGCAGTTGGAAGACCTAACCAGTCGACTTGGATGCCATCTCTGCGATGCTTAAAGGTAACACTCAAGTCAAGAAGTCCTATGGGCCCTTGACCAAGTACATCCCATGCTCGGAGGATGAGTGAGACTAGATGCATGTCCTTGCTACGATCGACTTGCCATTCTCGGATCATGAGGCATACTAGCAAGCCATCAAGATAGTTGGCAAGTCAAAAGACACACCATCCGTACCAGTCTGCATGATGGCAGGAACCCTTCATGGGTGACCTAAACCTGTCACATTTCAAGGGCCAAATAACAAGAGGGAACTCCAAGAGATTCTGGAGTGTTTGACTGGCAAGGTAGCTGGCAATCCAGCAACAAACTTCAAGCCACTCCAAGATTTGTTAAACAAACCAAGGTGGCAATGGACCAGGGTGCATGACTTAAACCTCATGTACAATTGGTCCCTAGTCCCCGATCAAAGACAAGATATATGCCAAAACCTAAGAGACGATGAGCAGTCAGATGAAGATGACTCCAATGACAAGTACGAAGACTATCATTCTTTCAGTGAACGAAAGTGAGGGTGAGATAGATATGGTGGAATACAACACTGAGAGATAAGAAATAGAACAAATACAAGCAGACTCCAAGCTATAGAAAAAGGGTGTCTTTAAGATAGAGCGAGGGGTCATGCACATGGATTGTGACCGCGCTCAGTTAGAACACATAGAAGCCATAGATTTTGAACAAGTAGGCCTAACCCAACCAGGTACGACACCAATGCTTAGAACAGAGTCACCCTTTGAGCTATGATCACCATGAGAAACTACCTCTTCTAGCGAAAATGGTGAGTTCAATTCTGAGTCAGAAGTAATCTTAGATAGCGACCCAGAAATTCCTAGACCATCCAAGACAAGATGCACCAAGGGGGACCTACCCATCCACCTGAGGCGTAGACGGTTGAAGGAAAAAAGGGCAAAACAGCCTAGGGACATGCAAACAGAAGAGCAAAGAAAGCCACAGGATCTCCCAAATAGATTTACAAAATTCAAGAAGGGTGACAGGGTAGTAATCCTGTTGGGTGCCAAATGCCAAGGGCAAACGAGTGAACCCATCGAGAGACCAGCCAAGGTCAAGGAGGTGAACCTAGCACAGGAAGGGGAGACACCCCGACCAGTTTTTATTGCTGATGACTTGACTAAGGAAGAGGAGACGAGTCTTGTTGCTCTCTTGCAAGATTATATAGATGTGTTCGATTGGTCCTTAGAAGAGCTTAAGAAGGTAGATCCGAGTGTAGTGACTCATAACATACCCGTGATGCCAAATGCAATGCAGGTCAAGTAACGATCGTACCCGATGAATCCAAAACATGCTCATGCATTAAAAGAGGAGATTGACAAGTTGATGAGAGCAGGATTCACTTATGAAATTGAGCACACAAATTGGGTGTCGCCCATAGTCATAGTGATGAAGAAAAATGGAAAGATTAGAGTGTGCGGCAATTACAAGAAGGTGAACTCTGCCACACTAAGAGAGACAACTACTCATTTCCATACACCGAGCACATGCTCAAAAGAGTGGTGGGCAAAGAAGCCTACAGCTTTCTGGATGGCTTCTCTGGATACAACCAGGTGCAAGTGCATCCTGTCGACAGGCATAAGACTACCTTCTCCACTGAGTGGGGCATCTTTGCTTACATAGTCATGACCTTCGAGTTGACTTACGCCCCAACCACCTTTCAACGCCTCATGTGCACCATATTTAAAGACATGCTTCACAAGGAATTGGAAGTCTTCGTGGATGACTTGTGTGTTCACTCGACATGGAGAGAACACTTACACAAACTTTGAGCAGTCTTTGAGCAGTGTCACCTATATCATCTCTCCATAAACCCCTTAAAGTGCCAATTCTGGGTGAAACATGGATGCATCCTAGGGCATGTGGTGTCGAAGAATGGCATTGCCACTGACTTCTCGAAAGTCAGGGTTATTGTTGATCTTCCACCCCCAATCAACTATAAGGGAGTTCAATACTTCTTAGGCCATATGGGATACTATCGACGATTTGTGTTGAACTATGCATTGATTACTAGACCTTTGTACAAGCTGTTGATCATCTCCAAGTGGATTGAAGCATGCCAACGAGCATATGAGGAATTGAAAAAGGGTCTGACTACTGCACCAATTCTACAAGCCCCAGATTGAACCATTACCTTCCACATGCATATTGATGCTTCGAAATTCACCATGGGGGCAGTGTTGTGCCAACCTAGCAAACACAACCTCGACTATCCAATGAGCTTTGCTAGTAGACAACTCACTGAGACTTAAATGAATTACTCAACGACTGAGAAAGAGGGTTTAGCCATGGTATTTGTTGTAAAGAAGTTTCAGCATTATGTGTCAGCTACGCCTTTTACTTTCTTTGTGGACCATCAAGCCTTGCGATATCTAGTAAACAAAACCCAACGCTGCAGGATGCATAGCTTGATGGCTCCTACTTTTAGAATTCGACTTCTCCATGGTTGTACGGAAGGAAAAACAACACTACATGGCTAACCACATGTCACGCATTCCCACGAAAGAGGCTGCTGGACAAGGCATTGCCGATGAATTGCCAGACGTCCATCTGTTTACCTTTCCAGTGAGAGAGATTTATTCAAGGTTGATCTAACACCATATTGGGCAGAAGACATTGTCCAAGTGCTGGAGCATGGACTACCTAAGCGAGGGATAGAAAAATCCAGACTTAGGTGACTTATCCTCAAAATCCAACCCTATCAATTGATAGCAGGCCAACTAAATAGGCTAGGGAAAGACAAGTTGTTGCGTAGATGCGTATGCAAGCATGAGATGCACGATGTGCTTGCAAAGGCTCACAGTAAAATTGCTGGAGGGCACTTTAGCAAAGACACGACAGGCTGCAAGGTGCTGCAATCTCAACTGTGGTGGCCCGTGCTTTTTTGTGATGCAGCACAATTCATCAAGCATTGTGACTAGTGTCAATGGACAAAGATCCCAATTCGCAAGGATCAAATGGAGTTGACCCCAATCATTGCACGACAACCCTTTAAAAAATGGGGGATCGACTTCATAGGACCCATTAGTCTTGCGGCATAGTATTCGCACGCCAAATATATCATTGTGGCCACAGACTACTTGACAAAATGGACAAAAGCGAGAGTGACATGAAAGAATGACGCTAGAACAACTGCCAAGTTCTTATGGAAGCAGGTGATCTCACAATTCGGCTGCCCCATCGAACTAGTCAGTGACCAGGGCACGCACTTCATCAATGAAGTGACAACACATCTTCTATCCACCTTTCTAATTATCCATTGAAAATCCTCTCCATCCTACCCTCAGGAAAATGGGTAGGCAAAATCCACAAATAAGATCCTTGTAAATGTCCTGGCTAAAGTAGTCTTTGCTTCACGCAATGACTGGGATAACAAGCTGATGGTAGCCTTGTGGGCTTACCGTACAGCTTATAAAACGACTGTCAAGCCAGACTCCCTTTAGGTTGACCTATGGGACTGAGGCAATTCTACTAGTAGAGTTCTTTGTCCCTAGCTTGAGAATAGTGCTTCAAGAACGATAGGAAGGGAAGAAGGCATGGACGCAACTCCTGGTTGAACTTGAATGCCTCTCGAAAACTCACCTTCTAACCACTCATGCGCTCATATGTGAGAAGGCACGACGCAAGAGCTGGTTTGACAAGCATGTCAAGCAGCGCGACTTTGAACAAGGCGACTTAGTGCTCCTGTACTCAGTTAAAGGACACAAGCAGAAAATGAAGTTTAGAGGTCTTGGGCCTTTCAAAGTTCGTGCAATCAACCAAACTAGCAACATTGAGATCAAGACTTTAGACGGTGAGGGCACAGGCTTCTTCAATGGCAATCGCATTAAGAAGTACTACCCTCCCACACATCCACTACATGAGCCACTAATGTTAGAACCCCTTGTCAAAGTATGAGTCACCACAATGACGGAAATTGATGATGAGGATGAGGAAGCCATAGAACTCGCATACTTCCACATCACGGTCACTACCAAGCAAACATGCGCTTTCAATGTCTTGATCGATGAGGGAGCAGACTTCAATGTCTTAACTCACAATCATTGGACCCAACTTGGTAAACCACCACTACAGCCCACTAATGCCAAATTAAGCCCATATGGGAACCGCCCAGATGCACTTCTCGGCAAGTGCAGGGCTGATGTTGCTATCAAGTCTGAGATTGTACCAATTATCTTTTACATGTTGCCAAGCACTAAAGACACAAGCACGAAGTTGCTGCTAGGGTGAACCTTCAAGAAGCAAACTCACTGCAATGTCGATTATGAGTCGCAGTGCATCCACCTCGCCATAGGCAACATCTGCATTGTTACAGCCTTCAGCAAGGGCTATGTGACCTCATCAAAGTTCGCAAGGCCACTAGTAGAAATACTCTCGTCCAAGTCTATAGAGGGGAGTAGTGCTCAGCCACCATCCACCAAATCTCACGAGCCCCCACTCATAGCAGCAAAAGCTAAGGCCCAACAGCCTAAGTTTCAATGGAGGCCTAAACAACCGCAACTGCCGCCCAAGAGTAGACACTCACGTTCTCGTAACATAAGAAACTCTAAACCTAGGAGGCCAAGATGCAGTTACAGAAATTGAAGCATGATCAAGTCAAGATGGGTTCCTAAAGCCCTCTTGCACGTGCAAGGTTACTATGAGGGAAATACCTGGATATGGATCCCTAAGTCGTGAATGGACCAAGGCACTACTCACACGCCACCCTCAAGTTTGATCACCCTGAGCCCCATAGAATCTCAGAACCAGAAACCACAGTGCTTTTTCCAAGACTCGCCTCCAACAAGCTCACCCATGCATAAGCCCAAAAGAGTTGAGAAGGCCAATCGGCCCAAACCACAAATACCTTTACACACTTCAACCCCTGCTAGTGCCGATAAGACTTGCCAAGCCAATCTGAGTGTGTAGCAGCCCATCCATAGTAGCTACTACTCCGATGCTCATCCACAAGGCTCAACCACTGCTTCATGGGCAACTGCCACCATCTACTACCAAGCCTTCTAACCCCATCAAACCCCAGCCACCCACAGCTCTTCCTCCTACGAGCGGAAATCATTCTTAACTTTGACCGCAGACCTAGCCGAAGAAACAGGGGATGATGTTATTGCTTGTCTTAGGTGCTTAGATGCCACATTCATGTCACTGGCCCTAAGTTATGACCTCTTGGACTTAAGCATGTTGCAAGAGCCTTTAGCAACTGAAGTTCACAAGATGCCTTGTTCTTGGGAAACATTCGAATTTGCATTTGTCAAAACACCCCACCTAGCTGCCGAGTTTCTACGCATTGAGATATCAAGAGAACAAGCCATCAAACAACGCCTCATTATGTCCTACGATACTCTCTAATTGCTTCATTACCATAGAGCCCAATAGTTCTAGCATTTCCTACTCTAGCTGCAAGTGTTTCATCTTCTTCATTGTGGGGGCCATCCCAAGAGAGTATTAGTAGTAGTAGTAGCAATAAGTATATATAGGGAGAGGTCAAGAGATAAGGATGTATGGAAAGTTGTTTTGATTATGACTGGAGCCCCTTTCCATAGCTAACATAGTAGTAGGAAGATATAGTGATAGAATCCTAACCGCATGTGTAAGGTCAATTTAATGCTATGGGTAGGGTCCTCCAAAATAATGACAACATAAGAAAGTTCTGAGACACTACATGCCATAGTGCATGCATGTTATAGAGATTATTTTAAATTCTTTGAAGCCTAAGAGCCAACTACACTCTAGGAAACCATTATTTTAGTGCATAAGAAGTTCTCAAATCCCCAAAATTTGAGGTATACTAACCATTGGGCATGAGACAAAATCAAAAAAGTAATCTCAAATAGGAGGTCCACAGTTAAATTTAGAGTAGTAGAAGACAAGAGAAGGTTAGAGCAAGGTTTAGATCCTAAGCCAATGTTGATTATTACACATGCTAGAGTGGATCAAAAGCTCAAATTAGGGTGGAGCATGGGTTCTTGAGCCCATAATAGAGGGAGGCTTGATAAATTTAAATGGAGTGATTTGGATAATTCCATTTTGGGTTAAGAGGTGTCGATATATGGGAGTCTAATTTCATAAGTACCTCAATAACTTCTTAAAATTTTAAGTGCAATTCATTTTTATTGATTGTATCTAATACAATCAACTTGTCCAAGTCAATCCAATTATAAAGCATTGCATTTCCATTTTAGGGTCGTGATAATCAATAGCCTTAACTCTAAAGACAAATTAATAATACAACTTATGTATCTTTGTGTCATGTTAATCACTAAAAGAGAGGCCAGATTTGACTCTCCCATTGATGAGGGGTCTAACTTTAATACCTTAATAGAGAAAGCTTGAAATCAAGTTGGACAACTAAAATTAATTCCTGCAAACACAAAGCTAAGCCCATATGGAGGCATCCTTTACGCCTTGCTAGGAAAGTGTAAACTAATGGTAATTATGGACACAAAAAACATTCACGTACTCTTCCAAGAACTATTTATGAAGTATATGGAGAAGCTAAAGTTGAAAATTATCATTGGCCACATCGTCCCTTTTATATGACTTTGGCCAAAGGAAACATGGTGAAACAACTCATGTTCACAAGTTATAGTATCTATGGATGGTTTTCTCACACAACTCATTTCCACAAGCTATAGTATGTGCGGATGGTTAGGTCTTTTCAAATAACTATGATGTTCACAAGTTATAGTACATGTGGAGGGTTAGGTCTTCTAAAACAACTCATATTCACAAGTTATAGTATCTATGGATGGTTACATCTTCTCAAGAGCCTTGAATATCAAGCACCCATCCCCATCCACATGATAAGGATGCCATAGATTCCCAAGAACCACCAAGAGCAACACGAGCATTGGTTGATCATGTAGATTTGTGGGAAGTTTATTAAACAATCAAAGAGAATAATGAGCACTAGCTAATCAAGTAGATTTGTGGAAAGGTTATTAACTCATCAAGGGGAATGATGAGGAGTTATAGGATCACTATCATAAGGATTTCCGGTAGGAGCTAGAGATGCACATATACACCCGCTAAAGGGAGTTGTATAATAGAATTATCAAAACCATTAGGGCTCAAACACAAAACATATCAAATACCCCATGCGCATAGACATCTCAACACTAGAAGAATAAGGAGAAGACACTAAAGAGGTAATCCAAACCAATAAGCCTAGTAGCATTTGTTAAGCTTGCAAAAATAAAAGAGAGATGAAGGCTAGAGAGAGAAGAGAGTAGAGAAAAATGAGGAGGTAATTGGAGGGAGCAAAGAGAGGAGAGAGAGAAGTGTTTGAACTTCAAGGAGAATGAAGATCACATAGAGATGGAGAGAGAGAGGATGCTATGTTTATGCTGCCTCCAATAGCTCTCTTGTGAGCAACACCTTATCTTGTTACTCAAAGAATAAAGAATGAGTGAATGAGGAGTGCATACATACATAGTTAGGATTAGTGAGCAAGATGGGCAGATGACCATATTGGCCTTTACCCCAAAAATCTCTCACTTAAATACCAATGTTTCTCTAAGTGAGATAAAAGAATGAGAGAATGTGTGAGGCATAATTGATGTGAGTTACACTCACCCAATGCCCATCAACTCCCTACAATGCACAAACTTTTTGGAGGGGAGGATATTGATGAGAAAGTCTGAAAGGTTATCATCAGTATACACTTTGATAAGCCCAACTTGCTCATCCTCAAGCACTTGATGAATGAAGTGATGCCTAACCTCTATATGTTTGGTTTTTGTATAAAACACACGATTATTTGCCAACATGATGGCACTCTAAATATGACTATGCAAAAATGGTATGCCTTTACCAAGGCCCAAGTCTCCCACTAGATAAGTAGGCCATATGGCTTCTTTGCATGCCTCTATGGCTATAATATACTCACCTTCAATGATAAATAATGACATGAATTTCTACAAGTGAGATATCCATGAGATTGCACCACTGTACAAAGCAAAAACGTATCTTATGGTTGACTTTCTATTGTCAACATTCCCTACATAGTGTGTGTTTGTGTATCCAAGTATACCACTATTACTTCTCTCAAAACGTATGCACATATACCTGGTACCAATAAGCTGCCCATAACATCATTAAACTTCAATTCACCATCTGGAGATAAATTACTAGTTGCTATTCTAAAAGTATCCCATGATGCAAGCAAGGAGTACAACAAAAAGATTGCCATAACCTCATCTTCAAACCTCAACTTTTGAGCCTACATCTAATTAAATATGATGTTAAACTCATTAAGGTGGAAAGTGATAGTAGAGCCCTCCTTCATCTACAACTCAAGCAACTCTTTCATGAGATATACCTTGTAAAGGCAATTTATTTCTCGTAAATGTCACATAGCTTCTTCCATAAGTCATGTGTAATAGTCTCATTCACAACTACAAAATACACAGATTCTGCCAATTGTAGCAACAACCTTAATCTATTTTGCAGTTTGTGAACAACCTGCATATAATTGTAGAAAAAGATGAAACAACATGTGCATCACTTACATGTCTAAAATGAATCTCGAAATAGCATCAAATAAAAATTTGAAGCAAATTCAATAGTTTGTGAACAACCTGCATAGAATTGCAAAAAATGATGAAACAAGCTATGTAGCACTTGCTTGTCTAAAATGAGTACCAAATAAAATTAGATTGAAAAATGAAGCAAATGCAGCCCTTACATGCTATCCCCAAGAATTTGTTGACCTCTTTGCACACATTAGATCTCAAACAAAATGGACATCAATAATAAGTTGCTAATGACTATCATGGGGTGGCCCACCCTTTTGTCATATTGGCTTTTGTGTTCAAGGAGAAATGATAATAGCCGCATCACCTTTCTAGCCATGACACACACTCTCATTTCATGAACATGAAAGTATATTCATGCCTTTGAATTCCCACTAAATAATAAATTGTATGTCCTAAATTTAAAAGTTTATCCCAATTAAATGTTAGATTGGTGGACCTTAACTTTTCTAATTGCATATTAGTTTGAAATTAGAAAAGTTAAAAGTTTGCATTTCTTAAATATTTTGACATTATTACCCATTGTCATGTAACCTTGCCTTCTCTCTCTCTCTCTCTCTCTCTCTCTCTCTCTCTCTCTCTCTCTCTCTCTCTCTCTCTCTCTCTCTCTCTCTCTCTCTCTCTCTCTCTCTCTCTCTCTCTCTCTCTCTCTCTCTCTCTCTCTCTCTCTCTCTCTGCAAACTCCATTCTCCTTGTAGCTCCAACAACAACTGGTATTAGAGTGAGAGAGAGTATCCAGTAGCTTGCACTGCCAACAGAATTTACTTTTAAAGCTTTGTGTCTTGAGAAACAAGTCCCTTTATCAGAATGAACGTATATTTAGAGGGAGAAATTTTTTAACAATCTTTCATATGGAATTTTTTTCAAATTTATTGACTAAATAGCAAGCTTCCATGTGAAGGTTTACATTCATGATATCACATTTAATTACCCACAATTTGTACATCATACCCAAAAATTATAACTTGCAAATACACGGCTACAAAACATACTTCACATCTCCGATTTGTACCAAAATTAGGTTACAAAATTGCTTGTTGAGGGTCCTAAAAATTTAGCCCATGATGTAGGCAACCTAGGTCAACAAAGGACACATCCCTATTGGAAAACTTTGGCCCGTGCATGAGCATGTCCTCCTTCTGATGCAAGCCCAAAATCCTCATGGATGTTTACATGCTAGGTAAGCTTTACCATCACTCTCTAATGGGACCTCAAATGGGCCGGCAGTGGCTATGGCACTAGCCGGACCTCATACTCATAACAGATAAACACACCCTCACGGCCTCGCGAACCAGGAGTGTCAATCTGCTGCTAAAGGACAGACTGTCCTAAAGCCTAATCTATGCGTTTATAGTTTTGTAGTTTTGTAGTCCAATGTTTCTCTTTCTATAAACTCCTCGGAGGGAGAACCCATACACATTGGCAATAAATACCACGATAATCACATACATGGGAGGCAACCTCTCAGTAGAAACACTGCGGCCCCACTGCACCTCTCCTATGTCCCAGGGATTGGCCCCTCGATGTGTTGCTCAACATATAGAACAAACGAACAAACTCCACTCTTTCATTTCAAATGTCTCCAGGAGATACCATGTTTCCTTACTAAATAATCCCACAAGAAACGAACGTCTATCCTACAGCTTATGATGCCTTTCCACACTCAAGCGTGGGTCATTGTCATTAAAAACAGGTGTTATGCATCCAGTCGTTTTTATTCCGATACCATGATTGTCATGCACATGCAAAGGTGAATGATTCTAAAGTTCTCAATCATAATTTTAAATCAGAAACACGTAGTGCACAACCAAGCTTTCAAATACTTATTCCCTAGCCCGTTGCGGCGATGTAAGGATAGCACCGAGATAACACTCGTGCTACTACCTCTTAATTAACATACCACAAAACTCTATGACATGATGTGCATCAGAAAATCAGCAACAATCAGCATGCAAATCACACCATTCAAACATTCCAACCCCAAACGTTTAGTTATTGCTTTCGTTGCATAGGTGTAGAGGTTCATTTTGTCATGCTTTGATGTAGGAAAATCAATAATTGACAAACTTTGACAAAGAGATAGGGCAAACTGAGACTAAACCTCATGCTTTGCCCCTACCACACATTCACAAACAATCATTATATTTTTCCTTATTTTTCCAATACATATTTTTATTTTTCTCAGTTTTTTGATTTATTTGGCAATAAAATATACTATTTTCTAAATTTTCTTGTTCCAATCACTTCAGCATACTAACATTCAATTTATCTTCCATTTTCCCCCATGGAAACACCTTTTGCCCATCTGAAACGGAAAAACTAGCATTTTACCACTAAAAAACCGCATTTCGGGTTTACAGGAATTAATTAACACATGTAAATCATTACAAAACCAAGATTTTCTGATACACAGTAATTACTCATGATGCAAACATCACACAAACAAAATTTCATCCAATAAGAACACAATTATCATCATAAACTATCAAAAATCATTCATTTTCTTCATAAAAATGGTCATACCGTGTTTTTACGTAACCCGAGACGCCTTGAATGATTGTATAACCAGAAAATGGAGCCTACATTGCTCTAATCCCTGTACTTCAATCTTCAGCATCTCCATCAATCTCCATCACCATTTCCTTCATTCTCCTTCCCCAATTCCTCCTTCAAGATGGTACACATGAACATCCCATAGAGAAGAGAGAGAGGGAGGAGAGAGAAATACTAGAATCTGTTCTCTTCATCCGGGAAGCCATTCCTCACGTGAAAGACCGGTGATATCATCAGCCAAGAGGGAGAAGTCAAGGCCCAATGTCTGTTGCATGAGGTATTTGCAACCTGGAATCATGATGAGAGAGGATCATGGTAGAAAATGCGTCGCCCTCCTGTTCACGTCGTGCTCATCTTCTCTTCACATTTTTTTCTCATAAAATTTGGGGCGGGGTGGGGGGGGGGGGGGGGGGGGGGGGGGGGGGGGGGGGGGGGGGTTAAAATTCCCAAGGGGCACCCCTCTTTGGTTCTCAAAGTTGTCCACCTCTTCAAATCTTGCCCATTTTGTGGCCTCTTCCTCGTCCAGACTCCGATTCGAGCTCTGAAAAATCCTGAGCATCTAGCTTGACATCCCGCACTAATTGGCAACTCCTAACATCCCACATGGCAGTCAAAAAAATTTTCAAAAATCCACAAGTGTCGCTCGGGCGCCTTTTAAAAGCTGTCTTTCACTTGGTGCTTAAAATTGTCCTAGCTGCAGCCACCGCCTTCGATGTTGAAGATTTTTTCCCTAAATTTCGAATTTTTTGGCAAATTTTAGGCACATCTCGGGCTCAAAACTCCGCTCTCATTGGCGACCACGGGATAGGGCGACTCAGCCCGTCGAATCCCACAACAGATATGCACAAAACAACCAAAGGAAGCATCAAGCTGATACAAAATAGAGATATATTAAAACACTGCACAATGCAATGCTCACCCTACCCCCTGACAAAACCAAGACATGAAATCCATAAGGAGTAGGCCTAGCATAATCTGACAAAAGGGTCGAAGCTAGTCACTAACCGACTGCTCCAACACGTCCAAACTAAAAAGAACTATCGAAGAAGTCGCCCTAAGTGGTGGTCTGAACTGCCTTCCTAACTAAGGACAACACAACCAGGAGCTCCTACTAGGCGAGAACTCCTATAACCTGATCAAGAAGTATTTTCTTTTAGTACATTTCTTCTTTTGGGTTTTTAGTTTCCATACTTGGGCATGTAAAAAGGAGGGAGCTGAGTGTAGTGACCCAAGGAGAACAGGGCATCGGCCTCAGGTCCTGTCTCGATACCCAAGAACCTACCAAGCCCTCGCAAGGCGACACTTAATACTTTTCTAACACTCACTTTTATTTTTGCTCCAACCTTCCTTACTTTCGTCTTTTCCAACGAGACGCCACCCCTAGGAAGACAAGGCATCGGCCCCAGGTCTAACTCGTCCCTAAGAACCTACCAGGCCTTCGCAAGGCGATGAGCAACTGCTTATTAATTTTCCTTTCTTTTCTATTTTTATAGGGGTTAGAACCCCTTTTTACACACCTTTGTATATATTTATTGTCTTTTGAGACATTCAAGATTTTTTTTCTCTCTATCATCATCATTTTTCCTCTAGCAGGCTTCTCTAACTACCTCACAACTAACAAGAACTCCTAGAACAGTTGCCTAGCAGGCTTGCAAAACAGGGTCACTAGGACTACTGACTAAAACAGGTCTTTCGATGCCTGGCAATGTCTTTACAAGAGGCAACGACTACTCAAACCTCCCTCAGACATACCTAACCTAAACCTGGGACTTCATGCCTTGGATGCCGGTCCCCAACAAGAAAAGAAAAATCCCCTACAAGTACACAGACACATATAGCATAAAAACACGTTACTCGTAAAGGAGAGATATCACCTGGATAGGGCCACGAGCAGTCTCCACTGACATAGGCTCCTTCCAAGCTCTTCTTTAAACCTGTCTAGTACAGAACTAAAACAAGAAACCATTAATCGTACCCGTACTAAGCAGACGACTGGTCCTCTTGGCCTAATGAAATAAAACATTTCACTACAAAAATGGATCGGCCCTCTTGGCCTAAGGAAATAAAACAGTTAAAACCTCGCAAAACTGGCCCTCTTGGCCTAACGAAATCAAACAGAATAGCACCTGCACATCCCTCCCCGAGATAGTACATATATACAATAATATGCTCCTTTCCAAGGAGGAAAAATAGGACTCACCGCCCTAAACTAAATGCATAAGATTATGACCCATCCCTCCTGCATATATAGCAAGAGGCGTACGCATAACATGTTGTCTAATCAGTCTATGGGTCCATGATAACAACGGTAGATTGGTCTCGGCTACTCTTTGCATCACCCATATCAACCATCACTTGGCATATATTGCATGCTCTGATAACATTCCCCACAAGCGATCGGGTCCTGTTTCATTATCGATAGCAACATCCAAACTAGGACCACAGTTGAAGAAAATGTCTTTTTCATAAGCAAGGTTTGCCAGTGAATCCACAAACTAATTCTAGTAACGTGGAATCAGCTGAAAAGACACTCTCTCAAACTACCCCGAGATAAGCAGCTAACTTCATCGTAACTCTACGTCAGGGATCTCGGATTACTACTCCAACACTCCCCCTTTTATTAGGGCCCCTGGACACCCTATCAAAATATAATGTGTACGTCCACAATGGGTTTACACAGCCTACCATCACGAACTCCTCTATTCGTAATTATGATAGTCAAAATTTAATATGTTTAGAGGATGAACTGACGGCTCCATCCCACCTTCTTCATTAAACTCTACAGGGATACTTGTCAACATTCGTAAGCAGTGATGGCAGAAGACTTTGATCTCCCACACAAAGGTTCCGTCTTCTTGCTCAAACACTTTGTATCCTTTGCTCCACCTGATGAGTTTCCCCTGATGGTATCTCTGCTCCAAATATGGGTGCTCCAAATAAGGAATTAACCGCCCCATCAACCAGCTTTAAAGCTCTTTTGCAGGTCTCAAATCAGCCCCAGCATGGACCTGCAATGCATTTTTTCTTATTAGCATACTTAGAAGTAATAAGGTTTAATCTTATTAAGATTAACCTTATTTTTAAATTCTACTCCTTTGCAGATTAGCTAGTAGAGCCGTAGATCTATTTTTCCCTATCCTAACAATCTTATAGGGGCCATCCCATCTAGGTTCCAGCTTCCCTGGAAATAGCTGCCTACGCGCATCGTAGTACAGAACTAATTGCCCTTTTTTAAAGGTATACTTCTTCGTTTTAAGGTCGTGCAACTGCTTCATCCGACGTTTAGCTACCTCCTGGTGTAATAAGCTCTGCAATTTCAGTTCATCCAGGTGGGCTATGGTCGTGAAATGTTCAAAGAGTGAATCCTCATCTCCCAAAGAGTGGTTAATTGCAAACCGTATAGTTGGCAACTCGATTTCGAGGGGTAACACACACTCTTTCCCATAAACTAATTTAAATGGAGTATGGCTGGTAGCTCTCTTGAATGTTGTATTGTACGCCCATAATACTGCCACATACAACTTCCTGTCCTAGTCTCGTTTCTTCTCCGATACTATTTTAGACAAGATACCCACAAGCTGCTTATTAGTACTTTCGACTTGCTCGTTGGCTTGCGGATTATAGGGGGTCATTTTATTATGCTTGATTTGCCAAGCTTCGGTCAGACTTTTGATCACTTTATTCAAAAAGTGGATTCCACGGTCCGACATTAGTTCCTTCGATGGACCGAAACGACAGATAATCTACTCTAAAAGAAAACTTGCAATCTCTTTTGCATTGTCTTGCCTTGCCCTCGCTTCTGACCATTTTGTAAAATAATCAGTTGCTACTATAATGTACCTCTTCTGAGTAGTAGACGATGGGGTGATAGGACCCACAAAGTCAATGCCCCACTTCTCAAATGGAAGGATAGCCATGATAAGCATAAGTGGGCGTTTCCTATTCTCTCTGCTGTCATGTCTTTGACAGGTATCACATCTCTTAACGTAATCAAAGGAATCTTGGAAGATGGACGGCCACCAATATCCAGCTCTTAAAGCTTTTTGTGCCGTCAACCGTCCAGCGAAGTGCCCTCCACATGCAAAGTCATGGCACTCTTCCAAGATGAAAGGAACCTCGTCAGGCATCACACATCGGCGATAGATATCATCAACACCCTGCTGATATAGTGTTCCTGGATCAAGGAAAACTTCAAAGCCTGTTGTCTGATTTTTCTCTTTTCAGATTTTGATAAACCAGCTCCAGTCTCTCCCATTGATAGATAATGTGTGATAGCAGCATACCAAGATGGGATAAAAGATGTATCAATTTTAAACATTTCTTCAATATCACTTCCTTCAGCCAAAGTCTCTTTCAGCTCCCCGACATCCACAAGGCATTCCACAATACCCTGCAACCTCGGTGGCTTACTCTTAATCTCATAATCAAACTCTTGCAAAGTGATTAACCACTTTGCCAGACGATCAGGCGGTTGTAGCTTGTTCATAAGCAATCTAAGCCCTTCCGCCTTCGTATAGAATACTACCTTCTCATAGAGGATGTAGTACCTAAATTTTTTAGTCGCAAAGATCATCGCAAGGCACAACTTCTCCATGTAGGTGTAGTTAATTTCTGATATACCCAATTTTCGACTAGCAAAAGCTATCGGATGATCCCATTTTTCCTCCCATATTTGGGCTAAACAACAGCTGATACTATGCATGGTGGCTGCTGAAAATATGTAAAATACCTCACCTCTTTTAGGTGCTTTTAAAATTGGTGCTTTTACTAGCTCCTGTTTCACATCCTCGAAAGCTACCTTACAAGGGTCGCTCCATACAAATAGATAGCTAAAGGATAATAAGTTCGTTAATGGCAACGTCCTTTCTGCCAAGGCATTTATAAACCTCCGATAGTACCCTATCAATGAGACAGAAAGCTATGTACTTCTTTCGGAGTGCATAGTGGACTCATAGCAACTATAACCTTGATCTTTTCAGGGTCAGTTGCTATCCCTACCGAACTGACCACATGGCCTAGCAATAGCCCATAAGGCACTCCAAAGACACACTTCCATGGGTTAAGAGCAATACAAAATTGTTTGCAGCTCTCAAAGCACTTTCTTAAAATAATCAACATCATTTCCCTTATAGTGGCTACCCCTAGGTCATCGATAAATACTTTCAACTCATCTGGGGAAATGTCACCAAAGGTCTTGCCTGCTGTTTGTTGCCATGATCCATGTGCATTGCACAAACCAAAGGCCATCACATGGTACGCAAAGGTACCAAAGACAGTAATAAAAGTTGTTTTCAACTTGTCCTCTTCTGCAATTGCCATCTGGTTGTAACCTACAAAGCAATCCATAAACGAATATATTTTCCTATCCACTAATTGATCCAAAATCTGGTCAATAAATGGAAATGGGTAGTAATCCTTAACCGTCTTCTTATTCAGCTCTCTAAAATCTACACATAATCGGATCTGGTTGTTTTTCTTATTCTTGATGACAACTGGTGAACACCATTTTGTGTGCTGTACAGGGAAGATTAAACCAACTTTCCATAACTTCTGTAACTCCTCAAACAGCCCGTCCCTCGATTCAAAAGGCATACGCCTTACTTTCTGATGCACAGAACGATTGCCTTCTTTTGCAGGAATAGTATGAACAGCCAGGCTGGGAGGAATGCATCTCAGCTCGTCATAACTCCAAGCAAAGATGTCACAGAATTCTTGAATCAAGGACACATAGTCCTCCTTTTCTGTTGATCTGAGCATGGAACCTAATTTAATTGGCTGCAAATCATTCGGCATGCTAAGGTCTAACTCAATCACATCTGCATCTCTTATCCTATCTTGCGGCTCTATCAGCTCATTTAGAGTTATCTGATAAATATCCTCTGTAGTGGACCCCTCTTTAGATTCATCACTGGATAATGTCTCACTACCGGATGGATCATCTGTTGTTTCTAATTCAGTAAAGGATAAAGGAGCTCTCTCACTCTGAGGAGACTCAGGGTAAGCATCAACTATTACTCGATTAGCACCTCTACCATGAACCACTCAACTGGCGAGTATATCAACTTGACAGTCTGTTCGTAAGATCCAAGGCCTACCTAGCAAGACTCGATAGCTAGGACGTCTTGCAAATCTTATCACTTCACCAAGGACATTAGATGCACTCAACTCATAGCCTTGATCGTCTATTTGTCGTTCCATTGGCCTAACAATTTGATTGGGCATTGGTTGTTGACTCACAGGAACAACATTAGGGTTCAAAACTTGGCCTCCAACATTTGTGGAGCCAACTGACTAGCCATAGGCATAGTCACACTGGGAGGAGCTGACAGCAAAGGTACATTTTGAACCATGCTTCCTCTCCCATTAGGGTTATTCATAGGCATCCCTTAACTTCCATTCATCAATGGTAAATTGCCTTCAGGTACTAGACCCGCAGTAAGATTTATTCAAGAGGAGTGGGCCGTTTGTAATCGTGACTCTACTCCTTCTGCCTGCGTGATGGCGATGTCTATATCAGCCAAAGCCACACTGCTCAATTGTACCTGAATATTGAAATCCAATCCATGCAAGAAGTATTGCAATTGGGCAGCCGACAGAATAGGAATGTAAGTTTGTAACTTACGAAACACTTCCTTAAGCTTCTTGGCATAGGCTTTCACATTCTCATGGGGGTCTTGGCGTGTTACATTCAAAACACGCAACTAGTATTGGCCACCTCTTTCAGGGGCATACTCTCCTCAGAAAGCTGCGTAAAATTGGTCGATTGTGGTTATGGTTCCAGTCTCTATGCTATGATACCATGCTGCAGCCCTTCCTTTTAATGTCATGTTAAAGAACATCATAAGATGTCCCTCATCTTGGATACGGTAATTAAACATTAGTCTTTGGAACTCACAAATGTGAAACTCTGCATCTTCTTCGGCTAACCCATTAAAAATACGCAAAGAAACTCCTAAAGATGGCATATTCGGTGTCCCTGTAGGCATTGCAAGGGGTTGTGCCATGACGACAATCGGATTGACAATAGGAGTTTGGACTGATGGAATCACACCCCCACTTGAAGTGGGTTGATTTGGTGGAAGAGAGGAAGAACTTGCACGTCCCCCTGCACCTAAAGGACTATGTGCAGTAGTTGGGCTACTAAGACCACTGCCTCTTATGCATATCGAACTACTCCTTTGAGGAGAATAACGACTTATAATCTCCAACCGCCATCTAGCCCTCTCAGCACGTTTGGATTTTTGTATTTCGGCTTGACGGTCCTTGTCAGAGGACATAAACCAACTTTTTGGTCCCTAAAAACCCTAGATTCGAGAACCACCACTTGTTGGCAACTCCTGGCAGACGCACCACTGATGGGACCTTAAATAGGCCGGCACTAGCTATGGCACTAGTTGGACCTCATACTTATAACAGACAAACGCACCCTCACGACCTCGCGGACCAGGAGCGTCAATCTATTGCTAAAGAATAAACTGTCCTAAAGCCTAATCTATGCGTTTATAGTTTTTTAGTTTTGTAGTCCAACGTTTCCCTTTCTATAAACTCCTCAGAGGGAGAGCCCATACACATTGGCAATAAATACCACGATAATCACATACATGGGAGGCAACCTCTCGGTAGAAACACCGTGGCCCCACTATAGCTCTCCTACATCACAATGATTGGCCCCTTGATGCGCTGCTCAACATATAGAACAAATGAACAAACTCTACCTTTTATTTCAAACGTCTCCAAGAGATACCATGTTTCCTTGCTAAATAATCCCACAAGAAACGAATGTCTATCCTACGGCTTAGGATGCCTTTCCACACTCAAGCGTGGGTCGTTGTCATTGAAAACAAGTGCTATGCATCCAGTCATTTTTATTCCGATACCATGATCAACATGCACATGCAAAGTTGAATGATTCTAAAGTGCTCGATCATAATTTTAAATCAGAAACACATGGTGCACAACCAGGCTTTCAAATGCTTATTCCCTAACCCGTTGCGGTGATGTAAGGATAGCACCGAGATAACACTCGTGCTACTATCCTCTTAATTAACATACCACGAACTCTATGACATGATGTGCATCAAAAAATCAGCAACAATCAGCACACAAATCACACCATTCAAACATTCCAACCCCCTACGTTTAGTTATTGCTTTCATTGCATAGGTGTAAAGGTTCATTTTGTCATGTTTTGATGTAGGAAAAGCAATAAATCACAAACTTTGACAAAGAGATAGGGCAAACTGAGGCTAAACCTCATACTTTGCCCCTACACACATTCACAAAAAAACCTTATATTTTTCCTTATTTTTCCAATACGTATTTCTATTTTTCCCCTTATTTTTTTCAATTTCTTGATTTATTTGGCAATAAAATATGCTATTTTCTGATTTTTCTTGTTCCAATCACTTCAGCATACTAAAATTCAGATTATCTTCCATTTTTCCTCCATGGGAACACCTTTTGCCCACCCAAAACGGGAAAAACTAGCATTTTACCACTAAAAAACCGCATTTTGAGTTTATAGGAATTAATCAACACACATGTAAATCATTACAAAACCAAGATTTTCTGATACAAAGCAATTACTCACGATGCAAACAACACACAAATAAATTTTCATCCAATAAGAACATAATTATCATTATAAACTATCAAAAATCCTTCATTTTCTTCATAAAAATGGTCATACCGTGTTTTTACGTAACCCGAGACGCCTTGAATGACTGCATAACCAGCAAATGGAGCCTCCATTGCTCTCAATCCAATGTTGTACTTCAATCTTCAGCATCTCCATCACCGTTTCCTTCATTTGCCTTCCCTAAT